>NC_089848.1:126477243-126602243 GCF_035609145.1 Eleutherodactylus coqui | reverse complement strand
TATCTATCTATCTATCTATCTATCTATCTATCTATCTATCTATCTATCTATCTATCTCAATGGGGTACTCCAGTTAATTCATGTGTTTTCAAGTTCTCACTCATCCACTGGATGGGGGAACATCTTACTCACTTGAACACTACCTTACTACTGCTCCCTGGAACCTTGAGCCCTGCCAACGACCTGTGGTCCTTGCCGCCATGCACTCACCAGGCTAAACCACCTTAAAGATACATTACTTAATACCAAACATTACTAAACATAGAAAAAAGGAAGTCTTTGTGACCCTGGGGAAACAAAGTAATGGATGTACTACCCCAGCCCTCCTTACTGAGTCTCTGCTGCTTGTCTGTCTCACTGAGACTGTAGTCATGTCCCAGTCTACTGGGGTGTTTCAGCAGTTCACTATTGTCTGTGACACATCTGGTCAACCTGGAGACGGGCTTGGGTCTGCTGAGAGGTCCAGGCAGCTCAGGTACCGTGTTTCTCCAAAATAAGACCTATCTGGAAAATAAGCCCTACCCTGATTTTCATGTGTGTAAGGGGGGGGGGGGGGATATAAGCTCTATCTTGAAAATAAACCCGAGCTACACTACATAGGGTAAAAAAAGCAATACTTACCTAGCAGACGTCGTCCGGGTCCCTCATGCCGCTCTATGGAGTTCAGGCAGCTTGCTTACTGTTCTCCGGGGTCAACAGAACATTTCTTCCTGGTAACGATGTTTGTAAACCCCACTTCTAGGAAGTGATGGGTCTGATTGGTTCTCGAGCAATGGCTGAGCCAATCCCTGCAATGTTCGATGAACCAATCATAGCCATTCAAATGCAATGATTGGTTCATCAAGCGCTGCATTGATTGGCTAAGCCGCAGCGCTCGAGAACCAATCAGAGCCATCACTTCCTGGAGGCGGGGTTTACGAACCTCTGTTTCTAGAAACCAATCTTCTGTCGGCGACTGCGAGCTGTGGGAGGGACCCGGACCATGCTAGGTAAGTAGCATGCAGACTTTTTTACTGCGATTACCGAGGTATAATGCTCCCATTGATTTCCATGGGAACCTCACAGACTTGCACTGAAGCATGATTTTCGAGCACTATGTGTTGTATTTTATGCGTTGAGCACACCTCATCAAAGAGGGGATCTGCTAAAGCTGCTGCTGGAGGCAGGAACACTGATTCCAAAAGCAAAGATAAAATTATGGTAGAGTGCGTGATTTAAATCCCGGCACTCTGCCTCTGTTATAAGACATTTCCCTAAAATAAAACCTAGTGCCTATGTTGGGGCAAAAACTAATATAAGACAGGGTTTTATTTTAGGGGAAACACGGTAGCAGCCATTGCCACGGGGGCTTTCATCCAAGGGCAGGGCTCCTTTTAGAAGGTATGACTGGTCTGAAAGGGTTTCAGTGTATGAGAATGCTCAGATTCAGTATAGGTACAGTCTGTTCATGGCGAGTAAAGAAAAATGGCTGCATTGATATGTGCAGAAGTAAGATGTCTCGCCGGCGGCATCCCGAAGAGATTTTAATTAATATTTGCTTTGTATTCTGATTTTTTATGAATATGTCAAGAATGGCGGGTCCTAGAGAGCAGAACCCTGGTCTAAAATCTTCAGGAGCGCCGGATTTACCTATGTGACAAATTTGGTGCAGATCGGTCCAGTTGTTTGGTTGTGCATAAAGAGCAAACAACAGCATTTCATATTCAAAGCTCTGAGACTGTTTACTTCAGCTTTGTGGCTTCTGTTTATAACATCTGAATGCAACCTAAACCCCTTGACGCTTTGGGTGTCCATGTACACCTCCAGAGTCAAGGTTTGTATGGAGAAGGATCGGCAGGCAATCCCACTACATACAGGGAAAGCGCTGGCTGTTTGTGACAGTTGACAACCGCAGACAACATCTGCAATCAGCACTCATGCTGACTGAAGCTTTTAAATGCCGGCAGCGGCACTTAAATGCCCCAACCAGAATACAAGAGTCCCAAATGGTCAACTCACTATAAGATCTTGAGGTGCTGTTCAGTTGCCATTGCTGTTGGGGGCCTTCTGAAGGCCCCTAGGGCTGGCATAAATGAATGCCATTCATGATAGACTGCCTATAAAAATCCAGTATAATGTAATACTATGGTATTACATTATAATTAGAGATGAGCGAACGTACTCATCCGAACTTGATACTCGTTCGAGTATTAGTGTGTTCGAGATGCTCGTTACTCGTGACGAGTACCACGTGATGTTCGAGTTACATTCACTTTCATCTCTGAGACGTTAGTGCGCTTTTCTGGCCAATTGAAAGACAGGGAAGGTATTACAACTTCCCCCTGCGTCATTCAAGCCCTATACCACCCCCCTGCAGTAAGTGGCTGGGGAGATCAGGTGTCACCCGAGTATAAAAATCGGCCCCTCCCGCGGCTCGCCACAGATTCGTTCTGACATAGCTGAGGGAAAGTGCTATCGTGTTGGAGCTGCTGTAGGGAGAGCGTTAGGAGTTAGTGTAGGCTTCAAGAACCCCAACGGTCCTTCTTAGGGCCACATCTAACCGTGTGCAGTAGTGTGGAGGCTGCTTTTTGCAGTGTTGGACATTTTTTTTTTTGGTATATCAGCCGTGCAGAGCATTGCGCCCTGCAGTAATACTCCAGGGACAGAAGTGCTTAGGCAGGGAGAGCGTTAGGAGTTATTGTAGGCTTCAAGAACCCCAACGGTCCTTCTTAGGGCCACATCTAACCGTGTGCAGTAGTGTGGAGGCTGCTTTTTGCAGTGTTGCCCATTTTTTTTTTTTTTGGTATATCGGCCGTGCAGAGCATTGCGCCCTGCAGTAATACTCCAGGGACAGAAGTGTGGAGGCAGGGACAGAAGACATATTTTATAGATTGAATATACGCAGTGGTCCTTTTCTAAAAAATATTGGGCAAAAAATCTATTTGGCCTGCCTGTCACTGTGCTCAGTGTTCTGGGTCCGTGTGTGCTGGGTGTAGTAGTTCTACAAAATCATACGCAGCCAGCTAAGTGTTACAGCAGGCTTGCGCCAAATTATTTCCTGGCATTCCGTAAGCGAAGTCAGCCTCCAACCACAGGCCAATAAGCGGCACATTAAATTACAGTGTTGTGTTTCTGCATTCCTGGTAATACAGCATGCTGAGGGGTAGGGGTAGGCCTAGAGGACGTGGGTGCGGCCGAGGACGCGGAGACCCTAGTCCGGGTGTGGGCACAGGCCGAGCTCCTGATCCAGGTGTATCGCAGCCGACTGCTGCGGGATTAGGAGAGAGGCATGTTTCTGGCGTCCCCACATTCATAGCACATTTAATGGGTCCACGCGGTAGACCTTATTAGAAAATGAGCAGTGTGAGCAGGTCCTGTCCTGGATGGCAGAAAGTGCTTCCAGCAACCTATCGTCCACGCAGAGTTCTGCGCCGTCCACTGCTGCAACTCAGAATCCTCTAGCTGCTGCTCCTCCTTCCTCCCAGCCTCCTCACTCCATGAAAATGAGACATTCTGAGGAGCGGGCAGACTCCCAGGAACTGTTCTCGGGCCCCTGCTCAGATTGGGCAGCAGTGGTTCCTCTCCCACCAGAGGAGTTTATCGTGACTGATGCCCAACCATTGGAAAGTTCCCGGGGTCCGGGGGATGAGGCTGGGGACTTCCGGCAACTGTCTCAAGACCTTTCAGTGGGCGAGGAGGCCGATGACGATGAGACACAGTTGTCTATCAGTGAGGTTGTAGTAAGGGCAGTAAGTCCGAGAAAGGAGCGCACCGAGGATTCAGAGGAAGAGCAGCAGGACAATGAGGTGACTGACCCCACCTGGTTTGCTACGCCTACTGAGGACAGGTCTTCAGAGGGGGCAAGGCCAGCAGCAGGGCAGGTTGCAAGAGGCAGTGCGGTGGCCAGGGGTAGAGGCAGGGCCAGACCGAATAATCCACCAACTGTTTCCCAAAGCGCCCCCTCGCGCCAAGCCACCCTGCAGAGGCCGAGGTGCTCAAAGGTCTGGCAGTTTTTCACTGAGAGTGCAGACGACCGACGAACAGTGGTGTGCAAACTTTGTCGCGCAAAGCTCAGCCGGGGAGTCACCACCAACAGCCTCACCACCACCAGCATGCGCAGACATATGATGGCCAAGCACCCCACAAGGTGGGACGAAGGCCGTTCACCGCCTCCGGTTTGCACCGCTGCCTCTCCCCCTGTGCCCCAACCTGCCACTGAGATCCAACCCCGCTCTGAGGACACAGGCACTACCGTCTCCTGGCCTGAACCCACAACCTCACCTCCGCTGTCCTCGGCCCCATCCACCAATGTTTCTCAGTGCACCGTCCAGCCGTCGCTAGCGCAAGTGTTTGAGCGCAAGCGCAAGTACGCCGCCACGCACCCGCACGCTCAAGCGTTAAACGTGCACGTAGCCAAATTTATCAGCCTGGAGATGCTGCCGTATAGGGTTGTGGAAACGGAGGCTTTCAAAGGCATGATGGCGGCGGCCCCGCACTACTCAGTTCCCAGTCGCCACTAGTTTTCCCGATGTGCCGTCCCAGCCCTGCATGACCACGTCTCCCGCAACATTGTACGCGCCCTCACCAACGCGGTTACTGCCAAGGTCCACTTAACAACGGACACGTGGACAAGCACAGGTGGGCAGGGCCACTATATCTCCCTGACGGCACATTGGGTGAATTTAGTGGAGGCTGGGACAGAGTCAGAGCCTGGGACCGCTCACGTCCAACCCACCCCCAGAATTGCGTGCCACAGCTCGGTGGTGGTATCTGCGGCGGTGTATGCTTCCTCCACTAAACCACCCTCCTCCTTCTCCTCCAACGCAACCTCTGTCTCGCAATCAAGATGTGTCAGCAGCAGCACGTCGCCAGCAGTCGGTGTCACGCGGCGTGGCAGCACAGCGGTGGGCAAGCGTCAGCAGGCCGTGCTGAAACTACTCAGCTTAGGAGATAAGAGGCACACGGCCCACGAACTGCTGCAGGGTCTGACACAGCAGACCGACCGCTGGCTTGCGCCGCTGAGCCTCCAACCGGGCATGGTCGTGTGTGACAACGGCCGTAACCTGGTGGCGGCTCTGCAGCTCGGCAGCCTCACGCACGTGCCATGCCTGGCCCACGTCTTTAATTTGGTGGTTCAGCGCTTTCTAAAAAGCTACCCATGCTTGTCAGACCTGCTCGTAAAGGTGCGCCGACTCTGCACACATTTCCGCAAGTCCCACACGGACGCTGCCACCCTGCGCACCCTGCAACATCGGTTTCATCTGCCAGTGCACCGACTGCTGTGCGACATGCCCACACGGTGGAACTCTACGCTCCACATGTTGGCCAGACTCTATGAGCAGCGTAGAGCTATAGTGTAATACCAACTCCAACATGGGCGGCGCAGTGGGAGTCAGCCTCCTCAATTTTTTTTTAGAAGAGTGGGCCTGGTTGGCAGACATCTGCCAGGTCCTTGGAAAGTTTGAGGAGTCTACCCAGGTGGTGAGCGGCGATGCTGCAATCATTAGCGTCACCATTCCTCTGCTATGCCTCTTGAGAAGTACCCTGCAAAGCATAAAGGCAGACGCTTTGCGCTCGGAAACAGAGGCGGGGGAAGACAGTATGTAGCTGGATAGTCAGAGCACCTTCCTGTCTATATCTCAGCGCGGTGAGGAGGAGGAGGAGGAGCATGAGGAGGAGGGGGAAGAGACAGCTTGGCCCACTGGTGAGGGTACACATGCTGCTGGCCTGTCATCCTTTCAGCGTGTATGGCCTGAGGAGGAGGAGGAGGAGGAGGATCCTGAAAGTGATCTTCCTAGTGAGGACAGTCATGTGTTGCGTACAGGTACCCTGGCACACATGGCTGACTTCATGTTAGGATGCCTTTCTCGTGACCCTCGCGTTACACGCATTCTGGCCTCTACGGATTACTGGGTGTACACACTGCTCGACCCACGGTATAAGGAGAACCTTTCCACTCTCATACCCGAAGAGGAAAGGGGTTCGAGAGTGATGCTATACCACAGGACCCTTGCGGACAAGCTAATGGTAAAATTCCCATACGACAGCGCTAGTGGCCGAAGGCGCAGTTCCGAGGGCCAGGTAGCAGGGGAGGCGCGGAGATCAGGCAGCACGTACAGCACAGGCAGGGCAACACTCTTTAAGGCCCTTGACTGCTTTATGGCTCCCCAGCAAGACTGTGTCACCGCTCCCCAGTCACGGCTGAGTCGGCGAGAGCACTGTAAAAGGATGGTGAGGGAGTACGTAGCCGATCGCACGACCGTCCTCGGTGACGCCTCTGCCCCCTACAACTACTGGGTATCGAAGCTGGACACGTGGCCTGAACTAGCGCTGTATGCCCTGGAGGTGCTTGCTTGTCCTGCGGCTAGCGTCTTGTCAGAGAGGGTGTTTAGTGCGGCTGGGGGAATCATCACAGATAAGCGTAGCCGCTTGTCAACCGACAGTGCCGACAGGCTTACACTCATCAAGATGAACAAAGCCTGGATTTCCCCAGACTTCTCTTCTCCACCAGCGGACAGCAGCGATACCTAAACATTATGTAGGCTGCACCCGCGGATGGAAGCATCGTTCTGTATCCCCATCAAAAACGGGGACCTTTCTGCTTCATCAATCTGTGTATAATATTCCTCCTCCTCCTCCTCCTGCTCCTCCTCCTGAAACCTCACGTAATCACGCCGAACGGGCAATTTTTCTTAGGGCCACAAGGCTCAGTCATATAATTTTTCTAAACAATTTTTATACGTTTCAATGCTCATTAAAGCGTTGAAACTTTCACCTGAACCAATTTTTCGTTACACTGGGCTGCCTCCAGGCCTAGTTACCAATTAAGCCACATTAACCAAAGCGATTAATGGGTTTCACCTGCCCTCTTGGCTGGCCATGGCCAATTTTTGGGATGTACATTAGTACTGTTGATACAGCAATTTTTGTGGGCCCTCGCCTACAGTGTAATCAAATTAATTTTTAGCCCACCTGCATTACAGCTGACGTTACCTCAGCTGTGTTGGGCACTGCAATGGGATATATTTATGTACCGCCGATGGCTTCCTGGCACCCACCCATGCTGTGAGTCCACAGGAAGTTGTAACTGCATGTGTCCACTTCTAAAGAACCCCGGTCAGGTTGGGGCATGCAGTGTGGGCCGAAGCCCACCCGAATTTCATCTGACGTTAGCTCTGCTGTCCAGGGCACTGCAATGGGATACATTTATGTACCGCCGGTGGGTTCCAGGGAGCCACCCATGCTGTGGGTGCACACGGAATTCCCATTGCGGAGTTGGGGATTCCCAGTTGTACCTGCCTGTGACTATTTATAAAAAAACGCGGTCTGACTGGGGCATGCAGACACCTTGACAGAATGAATAGTGTGTGGCTAGAGATGAGCGAACGTGTTCTTCCGAGCTTGATATTCGTGCGAATATTAGGGTGTTCGGGATGTTCGTTATTCGTAACGAACACCATGCGGTGTTCTGGTAAATTAAACTTTCTTCCCTGAGACGTTAGCGCTTTTTTTTGGCCAATATAAAGACAGGGAAGGCATTACAACTTCCCCCTGCAACGTTTAAGCCCTATACCACCCCCCTGCTGTGAGTGGCTGGGGAGATAAGGTGTCACCCGAGTATTGAAATCTGCCCCTCCCGCTGCTCGCTATGGATGCATTCTATATGCGCTCAATGGGGCCAGCGGCAGCAGCGCTGACCCCATTGAGAACATATAGAAGACAAATCCTTCTTCTCTGGCACAGCTGTAACAGCTGTAGCAGAGAAGAACGATGTTTGCCCATTGAATTCAATGGAACCGGCAATACAGCCGACTCCACTGAATGCAATGGGCTGCCGGCGATCGCAGGATGAATGGTCGGAAAGGGGTTAAATATATAACCCCTTTCCTGCAATTCATCCAGAAATGTGTTACACTAAAAATATATACCGGCGTATAAGGCGACAGGGCATATAAGACGACACCCCAACTGTCACCTTATACGCCGGTAATACAGTGGAGCAAAGAATAAAAAGCATTACTTACGTTTTTAGATGATCTGCGGCGCTCCTGCAGGCTGTCACTCCCTCCTGGTCCACGGCAGAGTATTGCTTTCTCCACGAAAGACTTTAAATCCCTGCCTCCAGAAACACAGCCAATCACAGCCATTCAATGACATCATTGTCATTGGCTGTGATTGGCTGAAGGCACGTGTCTTCCTGGAGGCAGGGATTTAAAGTCTTTCATAGAGAAAGCTTGTCTGCCGTGGATTAGGAGGGAGTGACAGCCTGCAGGAGCGCCGCAGATCATCTAAAAACGTAAGTAATGCTTTTTATTCTTTGCTCCACTGTATTGCCGGCGTATAAGGTGACAGTTGGGGTGTCGTCTTATATGCCCCGTCGCCTTATACGCCGGTATATATTTTTAGTGTAACACATTTCTGGATGAATTGCAGGAAAGGGGTTATATATTTAACCCCTTTCCGACCATTCATCCTGCGATCGCCGGCAGCCCATTGCATTCAGTGGAACATGCTGTATTGCCGCTCCATTGAATTCAATGGGCAAACATCGTTCTTCTCTTCTACAGCTGTTACAGCTGTGCCAGAGGAGGACGATCTTTATGCTGACAGTGGGGGGGGGGGGGCACTCTTGCCGCTATTGTGGCTTAATAGTGGGACCTGTGAACTTGAGATGCAGCCCACCATGTAGCCCCTCGCCTGCCCTATCCGTTGCTGTGTCATTCCCATCACTTTCCTGAATTGCCCAGATTTTCACACATGAAAACCTTAGCGAGCATCGGCGAAATACAAAAATGCTCCGGTCGCCCATTGACTTCAATGGGGTTCGTTGTTCGAAACGAACCCTCGAGCATCACGGGAAGTTCGTTCCGAATAACGAACACCCGAACATTTTGGTGTTCGCTCATCTCTATGTGTGGCACATAGGTTCCCCATTGCTATGCCCACGTGTGCAGCTCCTGATGGAGGTGGCACATGATTGGATTTCTCATTGCTTCTGCACAGCATTGTGGACTATCGCCCCGCCCCTTTTAAAGAGGGTCGCTGCCTAGCCGTGCCAACCCTCTGCAGTGTGTGCCTGCGGTTCCTCTGGCAGACACACTTATAAATAGACATGAGGGTGGCGTGGCATTAGGGCAGCTGAAGGCTGGGCAGAGACAGTTTGGTGTGCGCTGTGGACACTGGGTCGTGCGGGGGGGGGGGGGTTGGGCAGCATGTAACCCAGGAGAAGTGGCAGCGGAGTGTCATGCAGGCAGTGATTGTGCTTTGTTGGAGGTAGTGGGGTGCTTAGCTAAGGTATGCATTGCTAATGAGGGCTTTTCAGAAGTAAAAATTGTTGGGGGGGCGCGTGCACTCTTGCCGCTATTGTGGCTTAATAGTGGGACCTGGGAACTTGAGATGCAGCCCAACATGTAGCCCCTCGCCTGCCCTATCCGTTTCTGTGTCGTTCCCATCACTTTCTTGAATTGCCCCGATTTTCACAAATGAAAACCTTAGCGAGCATCGGCGATATACAAAAATGCTCGGGTCGCCCATTGACTTCAATGGGGTTCGTTATTCGAAACGAACCCTCGAGCATCGCGAAAAGTTCGTCTCGAGTAACGAGCACCCGAGCATTTTGGTGCTCGCTCATCTCTAATTATAATGTATGATCGATCAAACGACCGCAAGTTCAAGTCCCCGATGGGGGACAAAAAAAAAATACTGTAAAAATAAGTTTAAAAAACTTTTATTAGAAAAAAAAGAAAGGCAGCAAAAGTTTAAAACAAAACCCTTTCCCCATATTTAATCAGCGAACGGCATCAGAAAAAAAAAATACACAACACCAGAATTTCACTTTTTTGGTCACCAATCTCCAAGAAAAAATGTAATAAATGTGATTAATTAGCCTGCCTTCACACTTGCGAGAAAATCATGTGATTTATGCGATTGTGCCAATAGAAACTACAGGACATCCTGCAATAATTGAGCCTTCACACAACTGTATCAACAAAAGACTTTAAAAAAGTCATGGTGGCCAGAAGATGCGACCGAAAAAGATAGTTTAAAAAAGATATTTTATTTTTTAAAGTAGTACAGCAAAAAAATACCTAAACACACTTGTAGTAATACTAAACCCACTGAAATAAGTTATGGTGTCATTTTTACCGCAGTGTCTGCGCCGTACAAGCAAGACCTCTGCGAAGATGGCAGAATTGCATTTTTGTTTCTATTTCACTCCACTTAGACATTTTTTAACCCCTTCAGGACGCGGCCCTTTTTTTCCATTTTCGGTTCTACCTTCCTCCTTTTATAAAATTGTATCTCTTTTATTTATCCATCGACGTCGCTTGTATAACTTTTTTTTAATAATTAGTAAAACTTTTTTGATCTTATTTCTTACTTTTTTTTAGTCCCCAAAGGGAGCAAAAACAAAAAGCGGAGAGGAAGAACCCGAAAAAAAAAAGTTGTGACCTTGAGGGGTTAAGCAGATCTATGTGTCTCCATGGCATCAGACTACAAACAAGCTTGTGTAGTCTGATCTTGCAATCATGTTACCTTTCTCATGTCACCTACTTCCTACTAGAATGTCACTGGGACTGCAGGATGAGACTTTGTAGTCTGTTTCCATGGAGACATATAAGTTTTGATATGAGCTGTAGAAGGAATACGGTAGGATAATGTATTTTTGCAAAGTGCTTCATTTGTGATGCATTGGAACAGCTTTAGTAATGATCAACTCAAAGTAAGAGTTTCTGTATTCTGTTAAGACTTAAAAACTGAAAGTACAACTACATCTTCTAGCCTTTTTTGGCTCCTTTTTGCTGAATGGGTTTTGAAGGGGAGACCTGATGAGCCTACGACCCCGTTGGTCATGTCTCATGGCTGTTTATACAGGGTGACTGTCTCATTAGGACACTCCAACATTCCTCAATATGTGTCATTCCTGTCCGGCTCCCTATGAACACTGATCTGTATTCACCTTGTATGTTGCCTGGAGCGTCTACTGACAATGGCGCCTCCAGCATCCCAGCACTTTTGCATCCAAGTCTGCATATTATTGAAGACATCTGCTAATGTGACATCCGTAATGGCACCACCTCCCGTCATATTGCGTCTTTGAGGCCATCAAAAGTTCGTGGCTTGTTGCTGTATACACGGTCCTTCTGTAAACGCCACAATAACTCATATTTTCTCATGCTTGCATCAGGTGTGCGCATGGCCCGCCTTAGCTACATGTAACCTGTGCAGTCATACAGGGTGCCAGCCACCAGCTAGCGGGAGGAGGAGGAGGGGGGAATCGGGGTGATGTAGATGTTATGATCTTGGTTCAGGGTCTGTATTTATGTTCTGATCTTAGTTCTGGTGCTGTATTTATGATATGATTTTTGTTCTGGTCCTGTACTTTTCTTATCTGTAGGGCTCTTTATTTATGTGCAGAGATTGGTTACGCTGTTATGTCTATGTACAGAGGTTGGTTCATGCTATATTTATGTTATGAGCTTGGTTCTGGTACTCTATTTATGTTATGAGCTTGGTCATGGTGCTGTATTTATGTACTGAGATTGATTCTGCTATTATAGCTATGCACTGAGGTTGGTTCATGCTGTATTTATGTTACAAGGTTGCTTCTGGTACTGTATTTATATTATGAGCTTGGTTTTGGTTTTGTAAATATGTTCTGAGCTTGGTTCTGGTGCTGTTTTATGTTCTGAGCTTGGTTCCGGTGCTGTATTTTTGTTATCAGCTTGACTCTGGTGCTTTATTTATGTGCAGAGATTGGTTATGCTGTTATGTCTATGTACTGAGGTTGGTTCATGCTGTATTTATGTTATGAGCTTGGTTATAGGGCTGTATTTATGTACAGAGATTGGTTCTGCTATTATAGCTATGTGCTGTATTTATGTTATGAGCTTGGTTCTGGTGCTGTATTTTTGTTATCAGCTTGACTCTGGTGCTTTATTTATGTGCAGAGATTGGTTATGCTGTTATGTCTATGTACTGAGGTTGGTTCATGCTGTATTTATGTTACAAGGTTGGTTCTGGTACTGTATTTGTGTTATGAGCTTGGTTATAGGGCTGTATTTATGTACAGAGATTGGTTCTGCTATTATAGCTATGTGCTGTATTTATGTTATGAGTTACAGTTTTTCCTTTCAGACAGTTTAGATAAATCTGCTCCATGATCTTCTTCCAAGTTAATTTGCATAGGAACCAGACCAAGATTCCACAGTTATTGAGGAATGTTTGGGTTTCCTAGCAAGAGAATCAGCCTGTGGCAAACACTGTGAAAGTAATGTCATGTGTGATGTCTATCCGGCCTTACAAGCTTATGATGAGATGTTATTTCTCAGCTTCGCCTTCCCTCAGATACTCGGCATCTCCCGGCCTCTTTGTCTTGCAGGACATTTCGTCCCAGTTCCATCACAATCCATTTCCATTTTGCAGTATGTGTAACCTTTCTAAGGCATGAAGGGAGTGCGCTTCATAGAAATGCATTGAAAGCTCTTCCTTCTTATCCCGCTTCACCTTGCCTCCTATGTCTTTCAGGAGATATTAGAGGAAGGTCGCTACAGATTGCTCTCTTTATTCCTTGTCAGAACTGAGCAGCTTCCAAATGTGAGAGCTCAGTAAAGTGAATTGAATGTTATGGGAGGTTACACTATGCCAAGGACTAACAATGGAAAAAGTGTCACGTGTAAAATCGGCCGCGCAGTCTTGAAAAAGTACATCCAAAATGGTATGCCAACAACGCACAAGGGATATTCCAAGCTGACTCAGCAGTACTTGGGCCATTAGTGCTTAGAGGTCCAAGAGGAAGATTAAAGGACCGTTCCAGAACATGCAGAGAAGATCACTCATTACCAAAGGAATATGGAAAGCACATGACTGCTGAGGCAGGTGATTGGCTGCAGTGATCATATGAATGATGGATGGCGTGTGACCGCTGCAGAAGTTCCCTGAACCCGAGACGAAAGGACATTAAAAAACGAAGTACTATTTTTTTTCTTATCTGTCCTCTGGAAAATTTTAAAAATGGTTAGAAACTCGAAATGGTTGCTGGTATTGAAAGACATGACTGCACCTATCAATTTCTGATGAAGTTCTACCCTTAAATCATGCATCCCATGACTCCTTTCCATTGAAGTTTCTCAACCTGAATTCAAGATGGCTGCCACGCCAACAGGCACTGCCATAGAGCTGAAAAGTTTTCCCCACCCATCTAGGTGTTCTACAAAGTTTCCTACTTGTATCTCTTTTTGTTCAGAAGATATTTCGGGTGGTCTTGACTTTTGAATCATCCTGTACCAAAAAAAAATGGGACTGAGAATTATCTGGGCCCCCAGACAGAAATAACCAGGGGCCATAGGGTTCAGTCATCCCTGTGGATGAAACACACTGCTAGAAATACCATGACAAGCTTTAAGGTTATTTTAAAGACTTGTCTTTTTAGTTTTGGGGGGTTGGTAGGGTTCTTGTGCTCCTTTGAACAGCACCATACTACTACATAGGGGTCTGAGCTTCTTTTTTCCTATTACTGCAGCGAGCTGGAGTCGGCAGATGTAGCTCGAATGGTTCATTGCTATCTCAGGCCCAGTCATGACGTTGGCTACTCTACGTGGAACAAAGGCTCATGCAGTAGACAGATCACACAAGGATGGCTAGAAACCACAGTAGTAAAACTTCCACGTGACGCCAGTGCCTCAGAGATTCACGTAATGATGAAATAAAGAGTCCAGACCCAAAGAGCTTTGGTAAAACCAGAGGCACGCAGTTTACTCCATACTTGAAGAGTTAACAAAGAGTTCACAGTTTGCAGATGTTACAGACAATGACAACTTCAACAGTTCTGCTTGTAACACGCATAGACATTGACTCCAGACATTGACTCCTTAACTCCCTCTCTCTCTCCATTAGGGAAGATGAGACCACCAGTCTAAGTTATCTGATGGATGCTTTGGATGCTTATTCACAAAGGAATGGAGGATAGCGAACAGTCCCTTTTCTAGACATGCTGACTTCTGACCTAGCCGGGATAATATCCACTCACGATCTCTAGGCCTGTCCTCCTTCACGGGTCCACGGAGTCTGCTATGGCTTGTATCCACAGTTATGCAGAGAAGAAAAAGACTCTCTAGCGGCTGGCTCCATGTCTCGTCTTTTACCCTTTTTCTTGGAGGAGTCCCAACCTAATCCCAGGCTGGGCTCTACTTGAGCTTAGCACCGACTGGCTCGTCTAAGCCTAAGCTTGGCTCCTCACCTCCTTCCTCTCCGACTACAATTTTCCTCTCTTTTACTTCTCTCAAGCCTGACTAAAACATAACCCCGCCCGCTGACCAATCCTAACCCAGACATGGACAACTGACTACTAGACACAGAGAAGGTTAGGGTGACAGGGGTACCGGCATATACAAGTTAGACAACACTGTCACCAGAAATTGACCTTTGGATAAACCAGCTAGGCCAATACACATAACTTTATACTAACGACAACACAGACATTCTCACATCGACACTCCACATGAAGTAACTGAATAAGTGCAGTAGGGGCCCTTACTCTGGGTCACTACATTGATGATGATTATCCATTCAGTCGCATCCGATCTTCGGTCACTCTATGGATCAATGTTCTCCACGCATTCCAGTCTTTCACAGCTTCTTTCAGTTTGGTGACTGACAAGTTGGTGGTGGCCTTGATTGTATCTCACCATCTTGTTCTTTGCCATCCTGATCTTCTCTTCCCACTGACCTTGCCCAGCATCAGTCCTGTTTCCAATGAGTTAGTGCACATCGCATGGCCAAAAAAGAGAGCCGCTGTTTGATGATTTTGCCCCCTAGTGATATTTTCGGTTTGACGCGATCTAACACTACCTTGTTTGTTGTCATGGTGGACCAAGGTATCCGTAGCATTCTCCTCCAGCACCAGAGTCCAAACACATCAATTTTCCTTCTGTCCGTTTTCCTTAGTGTCCAACTCTCACAGCCATACGTCGTTATGGGAAAGACGATTGCATTGACCAGTCTGGTTTTTGTTGCAATGCTAATATCCTTGCTTTCCCAGATCTTTTCCATTCCTTGCATTGCAATCCCTACCAAGTGTAACCCGTCTCCTGATCTCGGGTCCAGATTGCTCGTAGCAATCGATTTTGGATCCAGGGAAGATGAAATCTTGGACCGACTTGACTTCTTTGTTGTTAATGTTTATGTTCACTGTACTGTTGCCTACCGCGGTCATGACTTCCGTTTTCTTGCTGTTGAAGTAAGTTCCATGCGTTGGCTTTCCTTTTGCACTTGTTGGATAAGGTATTCCAGGTCCCTTTTGACTTTCCACCAGTAGGGTGGTGGCATCTGCATATCAAAGGTTGTTGACATTTCTACCACCGGTTTTGACTCCAGATTGCATTGCCTCATGATGGTTTCTGCGTACTGATTGAAAAGGACTGGTGATAGAATGCAGCCTCGTCGTACGCTTTTCTCGATTCCGAACCAATCAGTGTTTCCATAAGCCGTCTTGACTGTTGCTTCTGGTCATTGTAAAGCGACCTTATAAGCTGTTCAGTATGTTCTGGGACGGGCCATTTGCTTCAGACACTTCCAAAGCTTGTCATGTTCCACACAAATGCCTTGCTGTAGTCGATGAAACCCATGTACATGTCCTTTTGATACTCCAGGGTCTTCTCCATGATCCAGTGCAGGTTGGCGATTTGGTCTCTGGTGCCGCGTCCTTTGCGGTTGCTAGCTTGAACGTCCAGCAGTTCCCGTTCAACAATTGTCGCAATGCGTTTGTGTATGATCTTTAAAAGAATTGTGCTTGCGTGAGGTATAAGGGCGATTGGGGCGTAATTGGAATATTCTTGAGCATCACCTTTGGAAGTGTGACGAAGACAGATCTTGTCCGGTCTTTGGGCCATGATTTGGAGCTCCAGATCTTTTGACATAGCTCGGTTAGGATCTGGTTTGAGCAGTTCGGCTGGTATGTGATCAACGCTCGGAGCTTTCCTGTTTGGTAGTTGTTTCAGGGTCCGTGTGCTTCTTCCTCCAAAACACCCAGAATGCCACTGCATTACGGAGCTCCAAATCCTGTTTATTTACACAGCGAAGTGTTATAAGGGGGTTTCCAACATTCCTTTTAATTTCCAGAAGGCTTATAAGAAAGAGAAAAAGCAGTACTTACTTTGTTAATGTTCTGCTGCCTCAGGTCTAGGAAGCTCCTGCAGTGGTCATATGCCATCCATCATTCATGTGATCGCTGCAGCCAATCACCTGCCTCAGCAGTCATGTGCTCTTCAGTCTCATGTGACTGCTGAGGTCAGGGATTGGCTGCAGCAGTCACTTGAACACTGAATAGCATCCATGTCAAGCCAGTCTAAGGGTGTATTCAAATGTTGCAAAAATGTTGCAGATTTGATGCGGTGTTTCCGCAGTGGGTGTGCAGCAAATCTGCAGGCTACTATTACAGCAGAACATTAGTAGCGTTTTTTCCTCACAATGTGAACAGAATTTGTTTTAAACCCATTTACTTTGATTGTAAACTTTTCTTTTGCAGATTTTCTGCAGGATTGCCGTTGCAGAAGATTCGCAACAAGGTGTGAACGTACCCTTAACTGAGTAAAAAGATGGAATTCTGACTCCCTGCAGTCACCACTAGGGGGCACACTATAAATATGGAGTTATACAGTGCTCAAAGAAAGCAACACTAGCTATAGAAATCTGTATAAACTTACCACCATACCATATGACGGAAATCAGACCTCCGTACATAAGAACAGAACTACAACCCTGGTATAGCTTTACAGACGTAGCAATTGTCAACATGACTGGTGCATTGTGATGACATAATTTACAGCATTGTAATTGAAAGGGGTTTTCTGGGCAGTTACTTTAGATGACCTTTAATCAGTTTAGAACATCAGTAGTTGATTGATGCACTGACAGCGGGCCAGAGGATCAGCTGATTTGCGGGGATACCATGCAGCAGACCCCAGCCAATCACCTATTAATGACATCCTGACAATCAGCTGTTCGCCGGCCTACTGCACTTGAACTGAATTCTGCAGGCAGCAGATAGCCCTGTTCTCAGTGCAGTGGCCAGGCTTGGTATTACAGGCAAAGTTCCCATTGAAATAAATGGGAACTTGGCCTGCAATACCAAACCTCCCCACTGCAGTAAGAACGGAGCTGTCTGTTTCATGTAAAAATCAGCTCAGTGCACGAGTACACTGGCCTCAACGAACAGCTGAATGACGGACACCCATCAATCTACTATTGATGACCTGTCCTGAATATAGGCCATAAATAGTTTACAACTGGACAGTCCTTTTAAATCCCTAATGTTCTTCTATTAAATGGGTTACATACTTTGGACAGTCAACTTTGTTAGAAAGGCCCAAGTGAAAATAAGTCGATTACAGCATTGGGATCTCAGTTGGGATCCCAGCAATCAGCTGTGAAGTTTCCAGCAAGTTTTTCGTTCCCCTACAGGTGAAGTACAGCATTACACAGTGCTCATAAAAATCAAGGAGCTCTCTGAATAGCCTACAGACATTTTGGGTGCTCTTTAGAACCATTTTCCTTTCTGGTTAATTGACAATGGTCCCAAATGACAGAAGCCCCTCTGATATTAAAGTATGCCCAAATAGGGGGCTTAAGAAGGTTTTCTAAACCCGACAGCTCCTTTAATTAATTGTAGTTTTTCAAACCTTTGACAATAAACAACATATAATAGCAAACACCGACTTTTATAAATCTGTGGTGTTAAATCCCAAGAGGTGCTCAAACCTAAGCAGCACTTCACTAGAAAGGCTCATGTGAATAAGAGACAAGGCGCCTTGTCACAAATCTAATGCTGTGTTCTGTTGGTTTGGGGATATGAATGTTCCACGATTGGACCGGCCTGCAGAGTCCCGACCTGAACCTGATGAATATCTTTGGGACGAAGTGTCCATCTTCTTTGAGAGAAGTCACCAGACGTTTGCAGGATGAATGGAGGGAAATATCAGCTGAAGTGCATCAGACGTTAGTAGAAAGTATGCCACAGAGTATCTGATGTCATTAGGGCCAAAGGAGCCCCACTAATGATTAACATGTGGATATAAATACTACCTGTGATTCTTGTTCATGTGTACAATTACATTTGGTAGGATAGTGTAGACTTCATCTGACCACGCAGGGGATCTTTGCAAGCAAGTATAGTTCAATGACTTGACCAAAGACTGAATTTCTTTTTGTCTGGAGTGACTCTTTTTAGGGGGATTGTACATTGCTAGTTTTTCAAAAGGTCTTCCTGCTTGGACCCCCAGTGATGATCTGTAATCTTTAGGGAAAGTCTTACATTTTTCTGCAGCACCACCACTGGTGAAACAAAGCATTACATAGTGGCCAATCATATCAATGGATTGCCCGTGTAATACATGACAGGACAGATCCCCTTTTTGTAACGGCTCCACATTGGCCAAGAGAGGAGGGTCTCAAACAGAGGACGCCCCTCTAGTATCTCAGAATTCCCTGATAAAGTATATGAAAATGCTTTTTGTGAACTTGACAAGTCTTTTAAAGAGGACCTGCCCTGTCCTCGTGTCCGCGGGGATGCCTTAATAGTTTTGCAGTCGCAGCCCCACTGACTCCGATGACTTTCTGTTGTTTATACCCGCCCTATTTCTCCATACAGGCCCTTCCTAGATTCGGTTCCTGGCATTGTGAAGTGTGTGGTTCCCCACTACTCACTGTCAAACAGGTCTGACATCACTTATTGACAGTGAGCAGTGGGGACCGCCCACTTGGCACACTCTTACAATCTAAGAAAAGTCCTTATGTGGGAACTGAGGTGGGCATAATCAGAAGAAAGACCGCTGGAGTAACTGGGACCGTGGATGTAAAGCTATGCAGCCGCCCCGCTGACATGAGGGCATGACATAATGGCCACCAATAGATGAAGCATTTGTGATGTCCCCGCTGCTGGATGTGTTATCTGCCTAGGAATATTCTGTTCTCCATATCTTCTCACCCTCACACATTCACTTGAGGTCTTGTCTTCCGACTGTCCCAATTACTGTTGGCTGATCCATAACAGTTGAACGCTGTTTCAAGTTGAACTTTCTTAAAATTTTGGTTCAATGCGTATCCTAACTTTGGGCAGTTTGTCTCAGGGAAAACCATGAAAATCTTCTTGTTTTCCTTCTTCAGTTTCTTCTTCTCCACTCTTCGGGTTGTTGATTACATTTGGATTCGGTTTGAACAAATTCAGACCAAACTACATGTAAAACGTTTGCTCATCACTTATCCCAATATATCTAACATGAAGCAACAGTCTACTACCGTCCTGGGTCTACAGCTGAACTGCAGACCTATGTGTTTCCATAGTAACAAAGTACTTACCCATCCCTGTCTATATATTAAATAATATATTCACAGGCTATAGATCTTATTATTTGGTATTTTTGCCATTCAGTTCAAGTCAAAGCAAATGTGGTATCAGAAATCGACTTGTTATGTAAGTCACATGTTTGTGTTAAACATATTTTCTTAGGATTTTTGGTGATTTTTTAAAAATCCTAAAATCCGTCATTTTTGACACGGACCACAGAGCCTAATGATAGGCTGATACTTCCTGATCCATAGAGAAAACTTTGCAGCAGTCCTCTCACTGACATCACAGGCAGGATTACACTGAGAGGTGACACTTATATATACACTAGCTGATATACCCGGCTTCACCCGAGTTAATTTGGTACTGGTGTTTATCTGGTGTTCACACAGAAAATCTTATGAAGTCTTGGTTACTTTGGAGATACTGAGGAAATAAATATGTTCACAATTTTACATGGTTCTTTGCGTTACCCAGGAAACACCACATGGAGGCAACCATACGACATTTCCTTTATATAAAATGACATCAGGAAGTGAGAGAATTAGATTCCGTACGTAAAATTTGGATGCTAATTCTTTTGCACTCAGAATTGAATAATCAAGATGGGACCCATTAGCTTTTCCTATTTATGACATAATCAATGTTCCTGCCAAATTTCAAGTTTTTATGACATCAGGAAGTGAGAGAATTAGATTCCGTACATAAAATTTGGACGCTAATTCTTTTGCGCTAGAATTGAATAATCGAGTTGGGACCTCTTTACTTTCCCTATTTTGGACATAATCTATGCTTGTGCCAAATTTCATGTTTCTACGACATCGGGAAGTTGGGGAATTAGTGGCGAGTCAGTCAGTGAGTCAGTGAGGGCTTTCGTATTTATATATATAGATAACACAGGATCCACCATTCACAAGAGGTGATGTCACAACTCACCTCCTCCCCTCCCTGCACACTGACCACTGAGCCTTATAATAGTCTGACACTTCCTTTTCTGAAGAGAAAAACTCACAGCCATCATCTCATTATCATCACAGGCAGGATTACACTGAAAGATAGGATCCATCATTCACAATAGGTGATAAGCTGTGACTATCTACCCCTCCTGCACACTGACCCCTGCACAGAACATGTCTAGAACAGTCTCCCATACAAGTCAATGGGCCCCCTCCTGTCCATTGTGCGAATGACCCATATATATATATATATATATATATATATATATATATATATATATATATTTGAATGCTGTTAAATGTAGCCCAGACAAGCTGCCCCCATAGTCATGTATGGACAACGGAATACAAAAAGATACAATCAGAAAATAAAAACTGATTAGAGAAATGGAAAATGCTTTTTCATATGTTTTTAATTAATGAAAAAAAATGGTGATATAATCCCCTTAAATAGGCCCTCCCATCTGATACTGGCAGGGGTCATCCTCTGGGACCTCCACCAATGTTGAGAATGAAGTGGTGGCAGTAGCGCTAATTTAGCATAGCATCTCCTTCCCCGTTTTCCGAGCTGCGGACCCTTCATTTTCAGGATCCCAGAGGTCACCCCCACTGATCATAAAGCGATGGCATATCCTCTTGTCAGATGGGAATACCCATTTAATGCTATTCAGACATGTACTTGCTGATTAGTGCCCATGCCGGAGCGGCGCATGAGATGCTTTTAATTGCTTTAATATTCAGCTGGGAATTTTAATACTTAATTAAATGTCACATTTCATTTACAGATGAATTCTTCTACAGGGATCTCTCTTATTGTTCTACCATATACAATGCAGGCGTGTAATCAGTGCTAAATACCATGCAGATCAGTAATGGCTGAGCAGTGGGACCCGCACTGAATAGACGCTTCCTGGAACGGGCTGCTACAGTAATTATTACAGTCACCCAGATAGGTGCCGGAGAGGGGAGGATGCAAGGAGTCCTTCCACTAAAGACAAGGGTGCATGTGCCATCACCATCTGCGTAAGAGGGGTCTAACCATTGGGACCCCCAGCCCAATCTGCCCATGGTGCCTTGGTCTTTATGCACTCAGTGCTGCACCCTACCAGGCTATATGCCAACTATTGTAAAACAGCCCTATTCAGGTAATTACAGCCGCCCTGCAGATGCTACACAATGCCAGGTGAGTATAAGACATACCTCCCCGTGTTCCTGGCATATGAGCAGCATAACTTGGTATATGGCGCTCATACCTGGCGACAGATTCCCTTTAATACAACGACAGACATGATGTTCTTCATCACAATTCGGTAAGGAACACTATTAGAGATGAGCGAACGTGTTCTTAACGAACACTTACGCACCCGGACACCGGCTTTTCCGAGGACTTCCGTGTTCGCGCGTAAGTATTCGGGGGGCGCCGGGGGGCGGGGAGAGGCGCGGCGGCGCGGGCGGCAGCAGCGGGGAACAGGGGGGAGCCCTCTCTCTCTCCCTCTCCCCCCCACTCCCCGCCGCAACCCCCCGCGCTGCCACGGCGACCCCCGAACTTTTTTCGCCCGAACACGGAATTCCTCGCGAAGTTCGGTGTCCGGGCGAAAAGGGGCGGAGCCGAACACGTTCGCTCATCTCTAAACACTATGCTTTCTCCTTAGGCTGAAGTCAGACAAGTATTTCTTTGGACCTATTAGAACCATTGGTTCCCTATGATGTGCTCACATGTCCATTTTTTACAGGCCCCAAATACTCACACCTGCAAAAGATAGGACAAGGTCCGTGCTGTGCGTAAAGAATCCCCACGGGGAGTCCCCCCTCACTGAGCACTGTGACAGCACTGTCCCAGTGTGCAGTGGTGATGGGACTTCCTGCGGGAACTAAAGAATCCTCTGTCACAGCTGTGGCAGAGGATCGCAACAGCATCCCATTGTTTTTAATGGGGCCGGTGCTGCTGCCCTATTGAAAGCAATGGGATGAAGGCAACCCTTACAGCGATGACTTTTGGGGAAATATAAGCCCTTCCCTGAAAGTCATCCCTAGCGGTAGAAAAAAAAGGTATCTCACCTAGAAGTGCTGTCCGTCTCTTCTCCCCACCCCGTCAGTCTTCATCTGTATTGTGGTGGCCGGGGATTGAAAAATCCCCACCACAAGAAAGCATTGCCTCTGATTGGATGAGCACTGTGATCAATCAGAAGCAGCGCTTAGCCATTTAATGAATGACAGCTGAGCACTACCTGTGATTTGTCACAGCGCTCAGCCAATCAGAGGCAGCACTCAGCCATTCACTGAATTTAATGAATGACTGAGTGCTGCCTTTGATTGGCTAAGCGCTGTGACCAATCAGCCATTGAATGACAACTCAGCGCTGCCTCTGATTATTCACAGCACTTAGCCAATCAGAGGCAACGCTTTCTAAAGGCAGGGATTTTTCAATCCCTGGCCACCAGAATATAGATGAAGACTGTCGAGGACGGGGAGAAGAGCCGGACAGCGCTTCTAGGTGAGATTTTTTAACAGCTAGGGATGATTTGCAGTGTGCGGCTTATATGTCAAACACCCCCCTTCCCTGTAAATCATTGCTGCAGGGCTTGCTTTCATCTCATTACTTTCAATTGCATTGAAAGAAGATCGCGTTCCTCTGCCCCCGGTCCCCGCGGGGATGAATTAATCCCCTGCCATAGCTGTGGCAGCTGTGACAGAGGATCGCAATCTTCTTCATATGTTTTCAATGGGGTCAGCGTGACCCCATTGACCAAAGGTAAAACCTCTTGATGTGACAGCATGCAGGGTTTTCACATCCAAGGAATCCCCTGCTGCAGCTGTCACAGACGCAGCAGGGGATAGCGATCCGCTCCCCTTGCTTTCAATAGGGCAGCAGTAGTGCCGGTCCCATAGAAAGTAATGGGCATGGAGCTTCAGTCATGCGCATTTTAAATATACATGGAGCACATTTTTTTCCTGCACATAGGCGTGCAAAAAAAAAAATCGCTCATCTGACTGAGCCTTCAGGGAAAGAACCTAGGGGGTGAGTGAGGAGACTTATAAGGCCATTCATGCTCCTCTGGGTAATATGCAAATAAGGGGTAAAGAGTCTAACATTGATTTGCAGGAATTCTGCCTTCCAATAGGTGGTGCTGCAGAGGTATTGTTCCATCTCCCTCATCACAAGTGGAAGACACCCTGGGACTGGATGTCATGGTGACCCTGCATGCTAAGTGCTAGTAATGGGACCCGCAGGCTAGGAAAGGAAAAAAAATCAGTAGAAAAGTTCTTTACAGAAAAATAAGTTTATAAAAAGAATGTTCGTATTATAATGCAATAGTTTAACCATTTAAGGGCACAGCCTAGTCTGGTAAGATGACGACCCTTGGAGGTGTCAGCCATAGTTTGTGACGGGAACTGCACCCTATTGTCTATATGCATTATGCTGCTACTCACCAGCCATCCATCCAGCTGGTTTCACATGGACAACAGTGATATTACTGCGATAAAATCACAGCGATACCACATCAGTGTTTTAGGGCGACCTTGTAGCCCTCTTTTGACGGGATTTTCTGTGGGGCTTGAAATATAAGCCCTACCCAAAAAATAAGCCCTAGCTGCATGAAAAAAACTCAAACACATCACTTAAGAGGCACTGCCCAGCTCTGCACACGCCTTCTCTGCATCTCCGGAACTTGTCTTCAGGCAAGGCTTCCTGGTCAGAAGTTTGTAAAACCCCGCCTCCAGAAATCACTGGCTTTGATTGGTTCTCAAGTGCTGTGGCTCAGCCAATCAGGGGCAGCACTTCCTGGAGGCGGGGTTTTTTAAAATTCCTGACCAGGAATCCTTGCCTGAAGACAAGTGTTGGAGTTGCAGAGAAGACGTGTGCCAGAGCGGACAGCGGCTGTTAGGTGATGTATTTGTTTTTTAATGCAGCTAGGGCTTATTTTAGGGCTTTTACAGTGGGATTTCCTACTGTAAAAGTTGCATTACACTGCATAAAAACCATGTTTTCATGTGATGCAACAGAAAGAAAGGGTCCATAGGGAAACATGGGCTACAAAAAAATTGCAAATCGCGGCTGTATAGATCATGCTGTGATTTTGGATTGTAGCAATCTTGCAGGCTACATAACATCGTCAGGTTAAATCATCCGTTTAAAACCATGGCCTTCTCATACATGCGCTTTATAGCGCGGTGGCATTGCTACAAAATTGCACGTTTTTTTTAGCCCTTATGAAAGCAGCCTCATGAAGAGCAATGCATCGGTCCATCTACTATGGCGCAAGGAGCGTCGTCATTGGACAGTTGAGCAATGGAAGAACGTTCTATGGAGTAACAAGTCACACTACTCCATCTTCACATCATATGGCCGTACCCGGGTGTGGGGGAGTCTGGGAAACACCGCCTGCCTGAGTGTGTTGTGCCAACAGTAAAGTACGGGAGGGGGGGGGGGGGGGCTTCCCTTATGGTCTGGGGATGTTTATGTGGCATGGTCTCAGTCCGTTGGCTGTAGTGACAAGAACCATGAACACGGAGGTGACCCGGACACTCTAGACAATAGTGTGCCGCAGGCAATGTTGTAATACTCTAGGAATGGTCGGCCATACTTCCAACAAGACAATGCGGCTTGTCACAGATACAACGCTGTTGGTTTCAGAATATGAATGTTCCACGATTGGACCGGCTGCACAGAGTCCCCATCTGAACCTACTGAACGTCTTTGAGATGAACTGGAATGTCAGGTGAGGAAATGCGAACAGCGTCCATCTGTTTTGAGAGAACTTTCCAGAAGTTTGCAGGATGAATGGAGGGAAATACCAGCTGAAGTTTATCAGACTTTAGCAGCAAGTATAACACGGAGAGTATCTGATGTCATTAGGGCCAAAGGAGCCACACTAAATATTAGTGTGGATTCAGACGACCGTATATCCGCTCGGTTTTCACGCCGAGCCAATATACGGTGTCCTCATCTGCAGGGGGGGGGGGGGGATGGAAGAGCCAGGAGCAGGAACTGAGCTCCCGCCCCCTCTCTGTCTCCTCTCCACCCCCTCTCCGCCCCTCTGTACTATTTGCAATGAAAGGAGATGGGATGGGGTAGGGCTAAGTTCTGAGAATTAGCCCCACCCCGTCCCGCCTCTTCCCATTGCAAATAGTGCAGAGAGGCAGAGAGGGGGCGGGAGCTCAGTGCACTGCTCCTGGCTCTTCCAGGCTCCTCCCCCGGCAGAGAGAGACGCCGTAAATCGGCCGGCGTAAATACCCAGCCGACATACGGTCGTCTTAATCTAGCCTTAATATAAGGAAACAAATACTACTTGTGATTCCTGCTCGGGTTTCCTTACACCTTTGGTAGCACAGTGTAATATCTTGCAATGCGAAGCTGCTGTGTCTGTTATCACTACATTCATTCTCACCAGTGACCTCCAATTCTTTTATTTCCCGTAATTATTATTTTTTGCTGTAAATATTTTTTCCTTAAGTAAATCAATCAGAAAATAACTAACAGTTTCTGTAATTTTCTGTTCCATTTTCTTCATCTTTACTGCAGGCTCTGGCGCTGTGTATAATGAAGGAGACTCCTGTGGTTTCCAGGAAGCAGAAGGAAGTCAAGAAAATTAACAGATGTCCTGTGATGTTCCATTGTAACCGAAAAATAGAATTATTACCAGTGTAATAAACAGCAGTGAGGTCTTTGCTGGATTCCACCCATTCCATGATGATATTGTCCAGATTTCAACAGCTGATGCAATTATCTTGAGCACATGAAGTCGTTTTTTCCATCCAGCAGAAAGAAAACAACAGGAACTGGAAAACTACTGAACGAAGGAAGAACAAATAGAAGATTAGGTTTTTTTTTAATATATTACAGAGACAAAACTTGTTACGGGTGACAATTACCTACAATTACATCAGTCCAATGTAATGACAGGAGACAACCAGGGTGAGATCGCAGAAGTACCGCACATGACAAATGTTGTGCCAACAGTTGGTGGAGGTTCCGTTATGGTCTGGGGGGTTTTTACGTGGCACGGTCACAGCCCGTTGGCTGTAGCAACAAGAACCATGAACACGGAGGTGACCCTGACATTGTAGGCAATAATGTGCTGCAACAATGCGGTAATACTCTGGGAATGGTCGGCCATACTTCCAACAAGACAATGCACCTTGTCACAAATCCAAGACTGTTTTACATTGGTTTGAGGATATGGATACTCCGCGATTGGACCAGCTGCACAGAGTCCCGACTTGAACCCTATTGAACATCTTTGGGGCAAACTGGAATGTCAGGTTGAGGGAACTCCCAGACATTTGCAGGATGAATAGAGGGAAATATGTCCCACACTTTAGTGGGTAGAATGTCATGGAGAGCATCCAATGTCATTAAGGCGAAAGGAGCCCCAATAAGTATTAATATATGTAAATAAATACTATTTTGGATTCTTGCTCAGGTGTCCAATAAACCTGCTCTCTGTAATCAGCAGGTTTGGTCGAATAGCTTAAAGAAGAGGTTCTCCCACCAGAGACAACAATAGAATATAGTAATAACCATCACTGTCTGATTGATAGAGTCTTTGATTTAGGACTCTGAGGAACCCAAAGTGGCTTTCTAATGACACCGGTTAGACTCTAGATAAGAGACCTGGGCTTCACCTATAGCAGTTGGCTTTCTTGAATACTAATGATGTCTCCCAGTACTCAGCTGTCACAACAAATGCTGGGACCACAATGGAGGGGTAAGTGATGCTCAACTTGTTATTTTACTACAATTAGCCCTTTTGAATGGATGTTGTCTGGTAACTGGACAACCCCTTTAAATGCACATAGATGACGATATAACCAGTGGCCCACTGCAGAAGTCAAGAATGTTTAAAGAAAGGCTAAGCAATTAGGAACTTATCTGCAAGCAAGTCTGAGCTGCAACAGTGTGGTCAGCTGACCCTCTCTAATGGATCAGCTGTGAGGCTATTACATAGCAAATGCCCCAACAACAAACTAGTAGAGAGGAAATGACAAAACAACATGAGCATTATTGCTGAGTATTACAGGGCTGAAGCTCAGTGACCTCTTCAGTTTTTTCCTATGCTAAGAGCATGGGCTGCTCGCAGACTTACGGAGGGTAGCAGAGCTGGATCGGTGAGCTGGGTAAGTATAAGAAATACCTCCCTGGACTCCTGTGAACCTGCCGTATGAGCGCCATGCCTTAGTTTATCATGCTCTTACCTGATGACAGGTTCCCTTTAAGATGAATGCCAGAATGCTTGATCATCGATCTACAATGATACATGGAATACACCGAGGGGCAGTAGACGCTCCAGCACAGATGAACACACTAAAAACTATTTATTGCCTCTTCTACATGTTTGGTTTCTACATTTGTAATGTTGTCAGACCTCGGCTGTAACGGCGCTCTGCGGAAGGAAAACAACAATCATTTCATTGCCGGAGCTAAAAGTACGACCCAAGGAAGGAAGAACAATGCAAGGGCAGATCTAGGAATCAATAAACTGCCCACAGTACCTCCAGCAGAGGTTAATGCTACCGGCAGCCACGAAGACTGAGCTCCGGCCAACGGGAGGTATTTGCACCATATTTATTACAAGATGCAAACAAGAACAGATTTGCACCATTTTTCCAAAATGTACTTAAAATGTTTGAGTTAAACTATGCGTTATTGGAAACCACTCCCATTATTCCCATCAATTTGACAAGTGTTGCAAAAAGTGGTCCATTTTTACGTATATTTGTCACATATCACTCATCTGTGGAGGAAGGGAGTCCAATGAAGAATCCTAGTCTTCTTCTACAGAAACTGCAATGGAGGAGCTCAATACAGACACATTGTAACAGCTCCCATGGAGTGCAATAGATGCTACACAGGCGCACACTGCAATAGGAACAGCTGGCACATGACATCTTGCAACATAGTATATAGACTTATGTCCATCCAGTTCAGCCTATTAACCCCAAATATTGATCCAGAGGAAGACAAAAACCCCAATGAGGCAGAAGCCAATCCTCCCCATTTGAGGGAAAAAAATTCCTTCCTGACTCCAATCAGTGATATAACGTATAATATGGTTACACTCTAGAAAGGCGTCCAGACCCTCTTGTACTTTTTTTTATTGAATTCACCATTGCCACATCCTCAGGCAGAGAGTTCCATACTCTCACTGCTCTTACAGTAAAGAACCCCCTTCTTTATCGATGTAGAAACCTTCTTTCCTCCAAATTTAGATGGCGCACCCTTGTTACTGTTACAGTCCTGGGTATAATAGATGATGGAAGAGATCTCTGTACTGACCCCTGATATATCCATACATAGTTATTAGAGCGCCCCCTTGTTACAGTCCTGGATATAATAGATGATGGGAGAGATCTCTGTACTGACCCCTGATATATCTATACATAGTTATTAGAGCGCCTCCTTGTTACAGTCCTGGATATAATAGATGATGGGAGAGATCTCTGTACTGACCCCTGATATATTATACATAGTTATTAGAGCGCCCCCTTGTTACAGTCCTGGGTATAATAGATGATGGCAGAGATCTCTGTACTGACCCCTAATATATTATATATAGTTATTAGAGCGCCCCCTTGTTACAGTCCTGGGTATAATAGATGATGGGAGAGATCTCTGTACTGACCCCTGATATATCTATACATAGTTATTAGAGCGCCCCCTTGTTACAGTCCTGGGTATAATAGATGATGGGAGAGATCTCTGTACTGACCCCTGATATATCTATACATAGTTATTAGAGCGCCCCCTTGTTACAGTCCTGGGTATAATAGATGATGGGAGAGATCTCTGTACTGACCCCTGATATATCTATACATAGTTATTAGGTCGCCCCTCAGCCATCTTTTTTGTAAACTGAATAACCCAAATTTTGATAACCTCTCTGGATAGTGTAGTCTATTCATTCCGTTTATCACTTTAGTTGCCCACCTTTGTATCCGCTCAAGCTCTGATATGTCCTTCTTGAGTACTGGTGTCTAAAACTGTCCACAATATTCCATGTGTGGTCTGACCAGTGACTTGTAAAGAGGAAGAACAGTGTTCTCGTCATGCACCCCTAGACCTCTTTTGATGCCCCCCATGATCTTATTTGCTTTGGCAGCAGCTGTCTGACACTGGTTGCTCCAGTTAAGCTTACAGTTATGTAAAATCTCCAAATCCTTCTCCATTTCAGTGTTTCCCATTCAGTGTGTAATGGTGACATGTATTTCCACCTTGTGAAATCTGTTCCTGAATGTCTGAAAGCCGTGATTGCCCACAAAGGTGGACCAACCTGTTATTGAGTATGGGTTCCTAATACAGTGATTGTTCGGTGTATACATGTATATGCTACTGTAGCTAGTAACAGCATTTCTACATTTCTCTGTTATTACTCCTGAAAATGAATAATTATTTGCCTAGTGGGCGGTGTCATTCCGCTTGTTAATAGGATTTGCTCTACAAAGTCTGACACAAACTTTGCTGCATCTGTAGCAGATTGTGCTGTTTGTGGCTTATACATAAGTAACTGTATCATGTACATATGTAGCAAAACTGAACTCAAAGCTGATAATTTGCTGCAACAAGTTATCTTAACACTATAAAAGCCATTTTAAAAGCTACTAAAAAGGATGCAGTTTATTTAATGCGTTACGTGTCAAGTTAAAGTTTGTTGAATTTGTAGAATATTAGAAGGAAGCACTGAGCAGTGTAGATGTGATTCCGGTAGCTGTAAGACTGTAAATTGCTCCTCTTTAGCTCCAGCAGCCACTCCTGTGCGAACCTCTCTTTATTCCCTTCCCCTCTCTGTCTCTTTTTCATGGTCACGTTTTATAAACACGTTTGCTGCTTTTGTCCGTATTGTATGAACAATACGCCCAGTCCAGTTCATGGAAAGTGATTAAAATATGAATGCATCCCTATTGGATCCACATTACTTCACTATTTGCTTTGTACTTGCCTCTGTATTTGCATTCAGGAGGCCACAGTGCCATTGTTAGGACTACATAGCAAACATGGACTGTTCCAGCCAAGTCCACATACTTCAGCTTAGTCCCCAGGAGGGTCGGTGTAAAGCTATGGGAGGATATTTCTACAGAGGTGGATATGCAGAAAGAGAGTTGGCCATCCTTTGTGAGTGAGTTTCTTGCCTGTGGTCAGGTTCCTTGCCGTACAGCCTGTGCTTATCTCTGGGTGACCGTCCCATAAGTGTCCCAACATTTTCCAAAAACTGTTAGCGTTCAAGCTTGAGCCTTTGTTTCCTTTTACTTAACCAGCAGTTTATTCACCCAAGTGGGGGCCATAACTTGTGAACTGAGGCTGCTCGCTGCACGCTGCCTGTTTTCTCAGATGACGACCACTATTGTTCAGTTCGTTCAGCTTTGTTAATAAGGTTTTCAAGCATGACAAATTCATTTTTTTGTATAGGATGTAGAAGCCGCTCTCTAACCTATGGCAGTCTTGCAACTAAGCCCATTTCCAGCTGTAAGGAAAGGAGCCAAGCCACCATCAGGAGGCCACAGTGGTATTGTTCTCAGTGGGTTCAACGGTGTACAGGAAAATGATAGCAGAACTGCTCCGCCCCCCCCCCCCCCCACTTCAGGTTGTGGTCTCCCTTCGGCCGGCCCACAATGCCCCCTCTAGCCTGCAGGTCCTAAGATATCAAATGGCCATTATAACATTATTGGGCATCACTTCTGAGCCAAAACCTATGAAGTTACAGTGGCGGTCTTTGCTGCACCGGATGCATCACGAATAATAGGCTGGTGTAGAGTGCAACTTTCCGATAAAGTAGACAGGAGACGAGAAGATACATCCAACCTCTATTTTCAGTATAAAAAACAGTAGTAACACGCGTTTTGAGGCTGCAGCGCTCTTCCTCAGTGATGTTGGGTATATAAAGCCAGATACCGACCATTTATTTTGGCTAAACAAAGAAGGGCACAAGCAAGGGGCACCAGTTGTGGGCAATGTCTGGCCTCAAGTCATGTGGAGAAGAGTAAAGCTTGTGGCCTCAAATGCTCTTTACCACTGGTTTATATATGTGGGAGAGTCAGCTCAGGTAAAGCGCGGGGTTGCAGTGTGAGCGGCAGTCAGAGACCACAACAGGGAATAAAGTCCATATAGGCTTGGCCTGCGCTTATTAGAAAAGCACAAAAATAAAACAAAATGTAGCCTTAACTTCAGGCTTAAACAAAATCCTGTTTATCCAGCACTGACTAAACATAGTCCTTCCCTAACTATATGTACGGCTTGCACCAAGTAATGGATAAGGTGTCTCCTGAGACCAGCAGCTTCCAGCGTACTTAGCTGCACCCAGCCTCCTCTCTGTCTGCATCTTTGCAGACTTTACAGGCTGGCTTAATTACCCAGCCTCTACACCTGGGGAGCTTGCCTCCTCCTAATAAGACCTGGAGTGGAGGGGGTGGAATGGACAGCCCCACTATCAAGCCTGCCATCCCTTCCAGAAAAACCAGGCCCAGCACATTTTATAAAAAGCATCTCCAGCATACAGTTGCTGGAGATCACATCACATCCCTGGTTTTCCCCGCGTCCCACGCAGTGAGACACAAACTCCCTTCATACACACTGGGCGTAATACCAGAATCAAGGCCAAAGTATAGCGACCGTCCACAATTAACCCCTTCAGTGTCTCACAATAATAAAAAGAGAAATTAGATTTATAGTCTCATCTCCCATCTGCTTTATATGAAAGTTGTGCCCGACACCCCCAACATTTTATTCATTGTGTATCTTGTGCTCATACATGCCAACCACCGGTAGGGTGTTCATCTGGCTAGGCAGCACCGCCATGACCGTATAGATACCCCTCCTACTGCCATGCCTCCTACACAACCTTAGGCACCAAAAGGGTTGCTCCGTCCATCTCTGTTTCTCTGCACCAGTTTACTGCACCAGGACTGACTACAAGAATACTGCCCTCTACAGGTAGGAATGTGAATCGGGGCAAGTAGAATTGTCTCATCAGCCATTAGAGCAATGAGGGTTGGAATACATTCTGCACACAGTTGGTGTAATCGTGTTGGAGCCGCGGTATTAGGTTTCCAATCGATCTTTATTCTATCATTTATTAATAGCTGCTGCATGTGAGGGATACGTGTCGGGCGCTGGAAATGAATACTGATGCCGCGCATTACTTGCCAAGTTCTATCTATTGCTTTGGTGCTTTTTTTCTACAAACTGAAAAATCAATTGCGCAGAAACTCATACAGTATTCAGTTGTATTCGGGGTCGGACTAGATGGGAGCAGGTTGGCCAGATAGGCTGCAATATCGATGCAGCAGAGCTGAGTTTGGGGTTTGGCACAGGAGAAACAAAGCATTATGGAGGTCTTATTGAAATCAATTCATTACTGAAATATGATCACTAACCCCGGAACCACTCTATTTAACCCCTTAGTGACTGCCAATAGAACTTTTTATGGCAGCTAGTAAAGGGCTATAAATCTGCCCAGAAGTACTAAGGCTCAGCAAGTTTAGTGCGGCACGCTTGTCCTCTGCTGGGAGGAGCTCAGCTCTCTAATGACAAGTGCAGACTTCAGCTGTAATGATCGAGATCAGAGAAACTTACGATTCCAGCCGTTTGAAGGGAACCAGTCATGTACTTTATGCTGCCCTCTGTCAGTAGGGAAAACACACTTCTGGGGCATTGTTGTGTAGTTTTGACGCACTTACATACCCAAACGGCAGTTCCAAGCGTGAGCGAGTTCCGGTTTCTGCAGTGCTTGGTTTGAGATAGATTCGGCGTATTCATGAGACGCAACTCTCCTCCCCCACTCATTGTGATTGACACTTTTCTCATTATTACACTGCATACAAAGCAAAATGGCGATCATGGCAGGTGGATGGGCTGAGTGGCATCTCATGAATACTACGGATCTATCTCAAGTCAGGCGGGACAGTTTGGGGCCCTTCTCATGCCAAGAGCTACTGCTTGACTATGTAAGTGCTCCAAAATGATATAACATTACCCATAAGTGACAGACCACTGGAATCAGTGCATATATCACTGCTTTACACTGCCCTCAGCAAGGGTAACATAAAGTACATGATAAATTGCCTTTAAGCTCTAAGATGCTGACCACGGCATCTAAGTGGTTTACAAGGGGTGGAGGTCCCCTCTGTACCCCATAGACCCACCGCACCTTGACTACAGCGTGATAAAAGGTTGCCATCGCAGCTAGAGTTATAACAAAGGCCTCTTGTTGTGCCATGTAATATAGCCTATTAGGCCCTGCCATAGGTGGCTTGGTATAGACATAATATACTGCACTAAGTAACTACAGTGGCACCTCGGCTTGCGAGCTTCTTGACTTGTGAGCAGGCATTCTTCTTCTCTGATTTAGGAGCAAAAACTCGGGTTACGAGCCTGCTCGCAAGTCTAGAAGTTTGCTAGCTGGGGCTTGGGGGGGGTCTAATATTCACCTACCACCGGTCCTCGCGATGGTCTCTGTTGCTGCTGCTGGCTGCCGCGCCCTCTTCCACACCGATAGAGCATTTCTTCTTGGAAGCGGGGCTTGAATACCCTGCTCAAGCAAGCTAATGCTCTGATTGACATGGATTGGCTGTGATTGGTTAACCCAGCGCCGGCTTTCATTGGCTAACTCAGCGCTGGATTAACCAATCAGAGCAGAACCGGAACGCCGGTGGTAGGTGAGTATTGCTGTTTGTTTTTTTACATGTACTGTAGTGTAGTGTAGTTAGGGCTTATTTTGGGGAGGTCCGAAACGCATTAATTCCAATTCATTTCAATGGGTTACATTGATTTGAGATACGAGTGTTTTGGCTTAAGAGCTCCGTCACAGAATGGATGAAACGCGTAAGCGAGGCACCGCTGTACATGTAGAAAACTGCTTTATTGTGCAAAAGTAGCAAAGCATAGAAGAAAAATCAAATACATATAGTACCATTTTATTATCAAAGCGGTAATACATTTATATTGCTATTTAGGCTGTTAGGTAAATACCATTAAAAAAGGCAAAAAAAGAGGGGGCGTGGCCTGCGCATGGCGGTGTGAGATGCTGTTCCTGTGAGCTGCCGCTGTATTTACCTTAGTGAGGAGGACGATGGGCATCGGCGGACAGCCTGATTTTTCACCAGCAGCAAGGGATGGGGAAGCGGAGGATAGGCAGGACTGAAGCGGTGGCTGAGAAGGGGGATGGCGGAGGGATGGTGCGCTTCCTTAGTACGCCACGCTCATCGGCACATGTGGGCAAGATGGCGCCAGCTCCTGTGGAACTGCAGAGGAGAGAGCCGGCGGCAGAGAGAAGAGGGACAGAAGGCTCAGCGGCGAGTGCAGCCAGTGAGGAGATAAAAGAGAGCTCTCCAGCGCAGGGCTCCTTCACACAAGAAGATCCCGTTCAGAGCACTACAAGACCCAGCAGCACCAGAGACCCTGGACCCAGGAACATGTATGGGACAGTGAGGAATGCTGGGAACATCTCCTGCCCAGGCACAGGAGATGCAACCCCAGACGCCTGATAGGAGTAGTAATCCCATCTGGGACGAGGCACCCTCGTCCCTGACTGGCACAGTTAGCCGCCAGGCAAGCTATCCGAGAGATATGGCAGCAGACACTGATAAAGGAGGCACGCATTATGGCCATTCCTACCAAGGACCAACTGAGTGCTCGCTTTACAAGATTTGAAATGTCTAACAAGCAAGCACTTGATCTGATCCATACTGAAGTATGCCAGATCACAGGTCACAGGCTGCTTCAGGTTGAGGAAGCACAGGGGGGACGATGGCCATTTAAGAGTCCCAAAGGCAAGCTATACAAGCACAGACGGACCAAATCGCCGCTGACAAAGCATCCGGATGACCCAGAAAAAGGCACAGAGAAATAATTGGAGCATTAGGGGCCTCTGAGCAGATTGAGGGCAGTCAGCTGGAGACCTACGCACAAGCTTTATTTTTACGTCCATTGGGCCGTCCGTCTGACCACCCGATAGAGATCGATAGAATTCATAGGGTATTGGGGCCCAGACCGCCTGACGCCAATCAGCCCAGAGATGTTGTTTGCAGGATTTATTTTTACAAGGAGAAAGATGCCATACTCCGCAAAGCCAGAGGTGCGCCAGATCTCCTTGTTAATGAAGGCAAACCAATCATCAGCCTAAAGGTCCATCTCTGCTCACCTCTATGACACAGGTGGGCCAGCCCAGGCGTCAATGGAAGAACCAAAAGAAAAGCGTACAAAATTCTTGAACTTGAACTCCTGAACCTGATGGGGTTAAAAGAATCTTCACTATCCAGACCCTGAGCCCATTTGGGTGTCCGACTATTGTTTGGGGAGGCATGAAGTGGGTTGTCTTCGCTCTGCCTCCTCCTCTTCCACTGCCTGTGGGAGGGAGGGTGGGGGCAGGGCCTACAAAGAGTAATGTGGGTTTGAATCTCACATATCAATTTTTGTTTGAGGGGTCCCCTGGTTGTGAGGGGTTCTTCATATAGTTCTAGCTTAAGTCATTTGGGCTGCCGATGCCTGGAGTTTCTTAGTTTAAAATTTGAGACCACCTAGAGGTCACAGTGCTTCTCTTGTAGATGGGGGTTGGTGCAAGCGGGGGCCGCATTTGGGCCTGCTGTGCACTTCCACTCTCAGTGGGGTGATTTGCCACACGAGTGAGTGAGGCTTCTGGTGAGGCGCCAGAGCCTCAGGCTCACTGTGAGAGTAACAACGGCTGCTATATGCCGCTGGAAAATTTTTGGTGTATTTTTCCTTCTTTTTTCTTCTGTCCTTTTTGTTCGTCGGTTCCCCACCCCCTGGTCCCCCACCTGTTCAGCTCTCAAGGGTCGTTCTACAGCAGTTACATGATAGCTAGTCTCTCTTTTGCCCCTTTAACGTAAGGGGCATGGATAAACCAGCCAAGAGAGGGCAGATTCTAGATGACATGCACAAGCAAAGGATAATAGCTCTCTTTCAGGAAATGCACTTTCAGGCTGCGTTAGTCCCCAGGTGCGCGCACCATCACTATAGCACCTGGCACCATAGCTCTCATTCACAGACATAAAGACCAGGTGGGGTTTGTCCCAGGGAGGGAGGCAAGGGACAACACAATTAGGACCCTGGCCAATGTTTCAAGGGCACGTCAGTTGGGGGACCCTTTATGCCTACTGTCGGTGGATGCTGAGAAAGCATTTGATAGAGTGGACTGGGGGTTCCTTGAGGTGGCCTTAAAGAAGATTGGCTTAGGTCCTAGATTTCTCATCTAGGTCATGGCCCTCTACCACAGTCCAGCTGCTAGAGTACACGTTAACTGACAATTGTCATGTCTGACTCAGTTCAACAATGTCATCAGGAAAGGTTGTCCCGAGTCTCCTTTTCTATATATATTAGTAATGGAAACACTGGCAAATATGTTGAGACCAAACTCGGATATTAGAGGGGTGGAGATCGGCCGAACCGAGCTCTGTACGCAGATGACCTTCTGATATATGTCACCAATCCCAGGATAGCACTCCCAAGTATTTTGAAAGAATTCGAGACATTCGGAAATGATCTAATTCTAAGGTAAACTTAAATAAGTCTGAAATACTCAATGTAACACTACCAGAGGCCGAAATAGACACACTGCAGTCAGCATTCTGTGTGGAGGGGGGGATGAGATTAAATACTTGGGGACTGTGATAATGACAGAGATATTGAAAATCTTTTTGAAAGAAACTATAGGCCCCTGCTCACGGCTCTTGAGACGGATCTAGATAGATGGAAGACTCTTCCGCTTTCTTAGTTCGGAAGAATAAATACGGTTAAAATTAACTCCTTGTTGAAGTTCCTATGTATCTCCCAGACAGTGCCTATAAAGCTCCCGGGGATGTTCCTATCCCGAGTTCAGAAATCTGTAATGATTTTCTATACTAATAGAAAATTTTGGGAAATACTTTTTTGCCACGGTGAAAGATATATTATACTTTTTTGCCACGGTGAAAGAGAAATCTGTAATGAAGTTCGTTTGGGGTAAATCAGAGGCCTAAGCCGAACTGGAGAGCCCTCACTAGATCCAAAGAGTTTGGAGGCATGGATGTACCTAATTTTTTGATATATATCACAAAGCATCCTTGACAAAATGTATATTAGACCTATTTAATGGTAGATCATGCAAACGTTGGGTAGAGGCTTAACAGGACTCGGCCCTGTTTGGGGGTCAAGGGTGTGTCTGGTTGCCAGGGAGAAACACTTGAATTTGGGAATGTCCCCTTTCCTGAACAACCTAATCGGAGCTTGGATCGGTCCTGCCACGAAATCGGGACTTATAAGTAGACCAGGCCCCTGACTCCTCTGTACATCTCTGACAGCCAGGATGGTGGATCCTGTTCCCCGTGTTAGGGGGGTCACAAGGGGACCCGTCAGCTGATGCTGTCTGCTTCCCAATCAGGTGAACATGCGAGTATACTCGGAGGAGATCAATGGACACCACACCGTGTGTGCTAACCAAAGAAATGCCTGTTTAATACACAATGTATTCAATCTTTATACAGTCCTTCGAAGCAAGTGGCTTTATGCCAGATACAATTAAAATTAATAAGCACATATATTGAATTAAAACATCTCGGCCTCTTATCAGTATGTCTTCCTCTGTGTAGGTGTAATCGGGAGGTACATTCCTGTAAGCTTTTTGCAAGTTTCTACTAAAATTGTTTAGAGATGAGAACAGGACAGGAACCCAGTGTTTATCCAATTAATATTTCCAGGTGGGTCATTATAATTGAAATCTAACATTTTTCTCAAGTGAAAGTTGAAAACCATAAAGATATATATGTGTATTATAGCAGACAAGCAAAGAGACAAAATGGAGTCTCTGTAGTCTATTTTTAAAAGCGTCAGCCCTTACACGTATAAGCTTAAACCTTTAGCAGAAGAAGACGCAAATTATAAACACATAAGTATTCTGTGAAATACACTTATCATTCTCTATTTAAAGGCATACACCTGAATTAATCCCTCACATTCCCCCATTTTGGACATAGGGTCCACCATCATGCTAGGTACTCCACCCGAGTGGTGCCGACTCCTGCCAGATTCCCTAGAGCCATGTGGTGGTCCCAAAGTCCATCTGGGTTAATAGTTTAGCAAAAGCCTTTTTACTACAACGTGTGGTACAAGACATGATTAACTTTAAAGCAATACATATATATGATGAGCAAAATCATCACTACTTGAAGCATACTTTGTAATATTCCCGTGAACCACCCTCCTAAACCAGTAAACCAATTGGCAGGGTTCAAAGAACTAAATGTGTTACCCCACCAGCTATCTCTGGTTTCTGAGTTTTCATTTGTCCATGCAAGCAGTTTTTTTGACGGAACAGGAACAGCCAAGAAAGGAAAACTAGTGGCACCAGGTGTGTGTACAAGTCCAACAGTCTTTCACCTGTGAGGTGTTCAGTCCATCTACCAGTATTTGGTGGTGTCTAACAAAGTGGTTCTGGGCATTGTCATTTTGCACCCTCTCATAAGGGCGAAGCATGGAGTGAGGAGTCCAAAAGTCCAGCAATAAACAAAATGTCCTTAGTGAGGAGTCCAAAAAGTCCATCAATAAACAAAATGTCCTCATGGGGGGGGGGCAAAGTAGGGCGTGAAAAGTCCCATTAGTCCCAAGACAAGCAACAGTTCCTTCAACTTTTACCGAAGTAGGTGTGGTCAGCAGGACTTGATAGGACCCCTTGAATCTGGGCCCTAGGGATTTCCGGACATTCCTCTTTACGACCACCCAGTCTCCAGGTTGTAGGGAGTGAGATCCCTTTAAGTTGTCTGCGTCTGGAATGGGAGAAAAAGACTAGATTCTGGGTTATTGTTAGTTGGTCACACAGGTGCTCTACATATCTGCAGATTACCTCATTCATGAGCTCCTGTGTGATTACCTGCTTATTTACTTTGGTAACAGGGTAGGTCTCCGACCTGAAAAGAAATCAACAACAACAAGCACATATTCATACTTCCCAAGTGGGAGCTGAGTGTAGTCAATTTGACATCCCTGAAATGGGGAGAGTGGTCTAGGCAAGTGTTGTGTGGCAAATTTACTTCTGCCCTGTTGCTTACGGCAAAGATCATGCAAAATTGGACAGATGATGTAGCAGCTACAGAGAACCCAGGTGTCACCCATTCTTGTTCAGTGTCGACATCATTGCTGTTTTTGATAGGTGTGTCTTTCTGTGCATCAGCTGGGCCATCATGGGGCACAGGGACCGTGGTAGGCAAGTGCTGTTGACTGTTCGCCATACGCCGTCCCATTTCTGCTGCTCCCATATTTAGTCCATTTGTCTTTTTCTTCCTTGCTGGCTTGTAACTGTAAAGTCTTTAGCATATCAAAGTCCAAGTTTATATCAAAGTCCAAAGTTTTGTCAAAGTCCAAAGTTTTGTCAAAGTCCAAAGTTTTGTCACTGACTCATGCTGTCAGTATCTTTTCTTCTTTCTTCCATGGCTTGAGGGCCGCTGCCTTTGCTGTGCCGTCGGCGAGGGTGTCGTCTCTCGCTTCTCCATTGTAGAAATCGGTGTGAACTCTCCATTGCCAGGTAGTAGTAGTAGGGTTTCCATGAGACTCTGTACCGCTGCACCATTCTTAATTGGCTGTCCTACTGAGATAACAAGCTGTCTGGCCTTCCATATTGGGCCATAATCATGAGCTATGCTAAATGCATTCCAGGAGTCAGTGTAAATGTTTGCCGTCATACCTTCTGCCACTCTACACGCCTCAGTGAGGGCCTTCAGTTCCGCTTCTTGTCCTGAGACATGCGGAGGCATTCTGCTTTTAGGACATCTTGTTGTGTGACCACTGCATATCCAGTGTGGAGTCGTCCATCACCTTGGTACCATCTATAAAAAACAACTCAAAATATGCATTGTTAACAAGAGGTTTCAGTAACCTTTATTATGGCCACCTGTTCTGGCAACATGATGGCTTCCATTACTAAACTTACAGCTTTTCTATTCTTAATGGAGGAAACACAAGGCTTAGTGATGCATTGAGGTAACTATTTGGGTCAGGAGTACATAAAAAAAGTAAATCATCAACATATTACAAGAGGGCGGTGCCCTCGGGAATTGGCCAGGTATCTAATATCAGCTTCATGCATCTGGTGAACTGGGCTATTCTGTGCCCCTTATGGCAGCACTGTCCAACAGTACTGCTTTCCTCTAAAAATAAATGCAAACAAATACTGACAGTCTGACTAGCCCTTTAAACTCTTTCTCTTTAACGGGGAACAAAAGGGGTATTGGCTGGGAAGACACATTCCTTAAGGGCTTTAAGTTAACATAAAGAAGACACAGTGTCTGCAATTGCATCTTCCTGGACATGTGCCAGGGGGTACTGACGGACCAAGGGGGCTAAGAGCTTGTTCCTCTGTGTGCGTAAGAGTGAGGACAGGGAGAGGTGTCGCTTGGTCTGCTGCCATCCGACAGAAGGTCGGTTGACTTTCAGACCTGGGGTGTATACGAGCCTCACCGGACGGGTGAAGTTTGATACAACATCCCAAGGGTCCCATCACGTCAGTTCCCAATATGCTTTCAGGACCTTCCAGCACAAGGAAGCGCGTGAGGCATCGCGACCCTTTTAACATTACCTCAAGCAGTTCAGTTTCTGCCAGCTGAATTGGCACTCCTGAAACCCCTTACACCGATTACCGCTAGACAATCAGGCTGGTATTCTATTTCAAAAAGATCATAACCTTGTTGCAAAAAGAGAGAAAGAAAAAAAAATTTAAAAATAGCTGACCTGCAATACCTAGATCACCTATGTCTTCTCCTCCCCTCCTTTGAACTAGGATACTTAATTGGAAGAGTAGCCGGGTTCAAGGTAGTAGCAACATTAAAAAGAAAGACAAGAGCACATTGTAGCTGGATTTGACGGGCCAGAAATAAGTGCTTGGGTTGCACTTGCGTGTATATGCTCCGGATGTCATGAGGGGTGAGGACCACTAGGGGTAGTTCAATACCAACTCCAAAGATTTGTCAACCATTGCCTGTACTGCTGCCACCGCACAAACACATGAGGGAGCTCCTCGAGCCACTGGATACAGCCTCATGGAGTAGTATCCAAGTGGCCGTGGTTGTCCTCCGTGCTTTTGTGTCAATACTGTCGTCATATGGCCAGAAAATTCAGTACAGAAAAGAATAAAGGATAAAGTGTAAAAGGGTGAGAAATGAGTAGTTACATAAGAGAGGAAACAGAGTGGACCCATGGGCAGCAGTATGAAACAAGGCCCAGAAAGGTGCGAAGTCTGGCAGCAGGTGTAAGTACAGGTATGGCCGTTTGCGCGTTTCTTCTACAGAACATTCTCTCAGAGACAGTATAATTGTGGCTTGTTGGCAGGCTTCCAAATTATCAGCACACAGCGCCTACATCACACATTTTACATTCATTACAGTCTGAATACAGGTCATTAACTCTCATCCGTTCATGCGGTCACGTCTCATTCAAATGTTAGTAAGAGTTCACACAGGACGTATGATGCAACTGTCCTCATCTTGCAAACAAATGCATTCAATTCTGTTCAAGCAAACAAGGCTACTGTCCAGGGTTCTCCGCTCTAATCTTTGGCCGTGAGAAGCACACATTCCTTCTCTGCAAATCTCACTAAACTCTGTTCCTCCTCACTATACCCCCTCCCTTTGGAGACAAGGGGGGGGGCGACTTGCAGCTGCGGCTTTCCACAAATCAAGCATTAACCCTCTATTTATTCCTATATATATATATATATATATATATATATTCTATTTTTAAAACCATATAAGTCACGTAATATATTCAACGTCTGTCTTTCTTCTATGACTTTGAATTTTACCTCTCTTATGAAACAGATTTTTGGAAAGCAGCCAGATCATTCAGACTCTAACAACATTAACCCCTAGTAATTATAAGAGGTATATTTCTCTGCACAGACTATCAAACACAGACGGCAGGGGAATAGTTAAACACATAAAAAAAGGACAAAGAAGACTAAGACGTATAACAAAGATTAAAAGACAAAGAAGACTAAAATGTATAACAAAGATTAGATTACATGACATCAAGACAAACAATATGGGTTATTTGTCACATAATTATCCACAGATTCTGCATGAACTTGCTTTATGTCTCAAAGGAACACAAACTATAAAGGATTCCCTTTCTCTGATAACTGCCGTATCTACACTTGCCTCAATCTATCTATCTAACATACTTTTATTTTACCTTTGACTATCTCTGAATCTTTCTCAAACTTGTTGGTCTAAGATTCCCAAAATTCCAACCCGCTTTTCTCAACAACTTGCTAGATTCTCTCCCCACGGCTAACTTGCTTTCTCCCGTACTATTGCCAGAACTCATAGTTAAAGGTTCCCGCCGTTTTACCTATCTGTTTATATATTTTATAGGCTTGCCTACAGATGTCCTTCCCTTCCCCAATCCTATTATCTCAATGGGTGTCAGGAAAGTCTGAGACCCCATTCTAACTATGGACTTACCTCTCGATTTACCACTATTGTCCCTACTACCGAGTCCGCAACTGGCAGGATACTATGGACTTTTAAGTCCCTTCTGCCTACGTCCGCAACGGGTCAGGATATTTGAGGGCCCTCCTGCCAAGCAAGTATTGGCAGGATATTTATTATCTTATGCGAGTCCGCAACTGGCAGAAATACTTTTGGACTTAAATGTCCCTTCTGCCACGTCCGCAATGGGCAGGATATTCGCAATCTATATTACGAATATATTACTACTATACTTACGGGGATAGAGGAAGGACCACGGCTTGCCTTGCTGGCAGCTTTTAGTAATTTTATTACAAATTACAGCTAACATTATGAGTCCGGCAAAAAAAAAACAATAATTTCTACAGCACACAGCAGACAGCATGGCAATATACACACAAGGGTTCTTCCGTCTAGCACAGTTACTAAGAACACCGTAAATAACAGGCAGAAGTGTCCTATAAACATGCAGCAACTAACTGTCTGTCGACACGTGACTGAAGTCCGGGGAACCCAGAGCTAGAGTGGTAAGTCAAGGGCTTACCTTACAGCGGTGTTTTGTAGATCTGGGGTCCCGTGGCCTCTACTCCGGCTGGTCGGCAGGCAGGGTCGTCAGGTATCGGCTGCAGGTAAGGAGTTAACTTCTGTCCCTCGTTGGAGCGCCAAGTATTGTTAGGGGGGTCACAAGGGGACCCATCAGCTGATGCTGTCTGCTTCCCAATCAGTTGAACATGCGAGTATACTCGGAGGAGATCAATGGACACCACACCGTATGTGCTAACCAAAGAAATGCCTGTTTAATCCACAATGTATTCAATCTTTATACAGTCCTTCGAAGCAAGTGGCTTTATGCCAGATACAATTAAAATTAATAAGCACATATATTGATTTAAAACATCTCGGCCTCTTATCAGTATGTCTTCCTCTGTGTAGGTGTAATCGGGAGGTACATTCCTGTAAGCTTGCTGCAAGTTTCTACTAAAATTGTTTAGAGATGAGAACAGGACAGGAACCCAGTGTTTATCCAATTAATATTTCCAGGTGGGTCATTATAATTGAAATCTAACATTTCTCAAGTGAAAGTTGAAAACCATACAGATATATATGTGTATTATAGCAGACAAGCAAAGAGACAAAATGGAGTCTCTGTAGTCTATTTTTAAAGCGTCGGCCCTTACACGTATAAGCTTAAACCTTTAGCAGAAGAAGACGCAAATTATGAACACATAAGTATTCTGTGAAATACACTTATCATTCTCTATTTAAAGGCATAAACCTGAATTAACCCCTCACACCCGGGTTAGGGATTTGCCAGCAGGCTCTATGATCATGTCTCTGCGGGAGGTATTGGGTGGAGGAGATTCCCAGACCAGAGCGTGGTACCAATATATGCAACTTTGCCACTACATGACGTTCCTCGGTAGTCTGCCTGTGACGACTTTTGAGAGCCTGTGCTTATCAGACCTTGATGCGCCACTGAAAATCTTAATGCTATACAGAACACTTCTCAAGGGGGAGGTGGGGAAGGGGAGTTGGAGACATGAGCCTGACTGGGAACAAGACTTGGGTAGAAACCCCTCAGGGCAGTTATGGAGGAAGGCGTATGTCTTACCCACAAAATAAATATTTCAAGTAGGTTTTAGGAGTTGAACTACAAAATCCTGACATAAGGTACCGGTCAGCCTGGCAAAAATCTACTACCAGTATCCAGGTCTGTGTTAGAGATGCCTGAGGGAATATGGGATGTTACTCCACAAATGGTGGTCCTGCTCATTAATTCAACCTCTCAGGAAAGAGGTGGCTGATCTGTACAAGTCAGTTGGCAAAAGTCCAATCAATATTACCCCGGAAATCGCCCCGTTGTCAGTGATTCAAGGGCAGATGGTTTGAATAAAGATCTCTCTTCTGAGATTTTTTCTACTTGCCGTGAGGCAGATCACCCCTAAAAAGTAGAAGTCTATCACCCCTCCCTCGAAACTGATGTGGCTGGAATCATTGGACAACCTAAAGTACATGGAGGAGCTATGCTCCAAAGAAGAGTTGATTTTTACCAAATTCTACATTACATGGACGGTGTGGATACAGTTTCATTCCTCACCAGGATTAAGTGCTTGGCTTAATGACGGTACTACCACATCTTGACTGAGCACAAATGGCCAGTCATAGCCCGCTGATAGACTTTGAGCTTAGCCTATCGCATGGACCCAACTGAACAGGTGTTCCTCCTCCCCGTTCCAATTGCCCTGGCTCCCTTCTTTCCCTTTTGTTTTTCCATTCTTCTTTCTTCCAGCTCTTTCCTTTATTACTTTCTACAGGGTCTCTGGCCGAGATATGTTATGGGGGACTTTGTTAAAAATGACTGCATACAAAGGCAGATAATTAACAAATAGGACAGATACGGTTTAATTAGATACTGTTTTAATACAACCTTATGACCATTATGCATGTATTGTTACAGATGAGGCAGTCAAATTAAATACTTTTGAACCATAAAAAGGCAAAAAAATTTGCAAAATTACAGCTCGTTTTCATTTTCTCGCCAAAACAAAATTAATTAAAGTTATACAATACATTAAATGCATCTCACATCCCAGGATATACACAAAGGGGGAAATGGAGGCATTCTTCCATCTTACCATTTGCATACATTTCCCAGAGCAGCATGCATGGCCTTACAAGTCTGCTTAAGGTGCTAAAAAATACAATTCTCCCTCCGTGTCGACAAATAAACAATGTTTTGGCTCCTGGAATGCATCGATGAAAAAGATGGGAAAAAATGCTCGGGTTATTATAGGGACAAAACAGGACGGTCACTTAGGGCTGAAGAAGAATGTGTCATGAAGGACATATATAAAGCTGACAAAACGAGTGCAATCAAGTGAACGGGAAAGATGGGAATTCCATCATCTGTGTTGTGAGCACCAATGCCCTTGGAAACCCTTATTTAAAGGACACATTTCAGTGTCCCTACAGCTACTAAACCAGTAAACCTGCAAGTACGATGGTGGCATCTAATCAAGAGCCAGGTTAAGGGGTTGAGGAATGCTTAATGTAGAAAGCCCAGGACTTGTGTAGAGTCAACTGAATCAGTTGAACCCTGTTTTGGGTTGAACTTTCCTAAAACTTCCGTTTGTGCCAAACCTATTTCAGTTTGTCCTGGCTGAATCTGGTGGTGGTGCAACCTCCTCATATTCTGTGGCTCAATGGTTGCCTTGCATTGCCGGGGTCCTACAGTAGGTTCTAATAATTTGGCTGAGATTTTTATTGGTGAAGGTTCAGTTTGAACTAATTCAGGTCAAATTAAACTTTTTTCTGAAGTTTGATGAACAGGCCGAACCAAACTTCAAAAGTTTGCTCATCTCTACCAGGACAACTCGCCGTCACAGAAGCAGATTAACGTCTAAATTATTAGTAATAAAGCCCTTTCACAGTTTAGACAAATCTAAAATGATAATTCTTTATTAATTATATTTAAAAATTACTTGAACGAACACGGGGCACAACACAGAAGCCACTGGGTTGATGGAGATATAAGAGTCTCTTCAAGGACCTAGGTGCCACATCCTAATCCTGCTTCCCTCTGTATACAATCATAGCAGAGAGGAAGAGCATGTTATGGGAAGTTGGCAACGTACAGTGGATTTAATCAACGAACAATTAAAAAGAACTCGGACCAAATTCTATACTAGTGTCCCTCTCTTGTGCTCTTAGTTCACTATCAAAGTAACGAACAACTCAGCTACCATCACTAGATAGACTCAGCAATGAAGCTTAAATAGATGAGCATAGTATAGTTTTAAACAGAGGGAGAATAAGTTTCTAGAGAGCTGTGTTGTAATAAAGGTTGATTGAAATGTATCATGCAGTAGTGCGGATCTTCATATCATTATTCAGAAACCTATAAGCCTCTCTAGAAACCCTCTTATGCTTGAATTCATGCGAGCAAAAGAGAAAGGATATAAGGACCAGTTGTGGGCCCAGTATAGATGTCAGTGAGCACACTTCTCCTTCCAGGGCCTGTTTAGTAGTCCTGGATTCTTAATTCATTCAGATTACTAATATCGGCATTGATGCACTCATAGTTAGCTCTCTCAGTACTGTATAATCTCTTTCCATTTATTCTCAACGCGTTTCTCCGCTAATAATGGCGGGTCATCAGGAGATCAATGAGTTTAGTACTAAAGGATCAGTTTTATATGTTTATTAGTACACAAAGCACGAATCATTGGTGCTTGTTCATAATGTATTTCCGAGTTTACTCCGAACCAATATCAAGCATATACTGCCAAGTAACGGTAATATCTCGTGTTTATATAGAGGGAGACTCTTTGAGGTATTAGAATAAAAGTGGCATCAGAGATGTGGGCTAATAGTGGGTCTTGAAGGACCTTTTTGCCAAACGATGCCCCCTGACCAGACCGAGACTGTTATCCAAGAAAGTCTATATAGCAGCTAGGTCTGATTCAGTATCTCAGCATGCACAGTAGCAGCTCTTTGACTGTGCCTGAGAATGGGCAATATAGAGCAGATAATGTCTGTAGCGGCAGTTGTATTAGAGGAGACCTCTTTAGAGAATAAGCCCTCTTTAGGCCTCATGTCCACGGGGAAAATAAGAATTAAAATCCGCAGCGGATTTTAACTCTTCTCCTGCCCGCGGATCCGCACCCCATAGGGATGCATTGACCACCCGCGGGGTAGATAAATACCCGCGGATCGTCAATAAAAGGGATTTAAAAAAAATGGAGCATGAAAAAATCTGGACCATGCTCCATTTTCATGCGGGTCTCCCGTGGGGACGGCTCCCGCAGGCTTCTATTGAAGCCTATGGAAGCCGTCCGGATCCGCGGGAGACCTAAAATAGGAATTTAAAAGCATTTACTCACCCGCAGCGGGCCGGGAAGGTCTTCTCTTCCTCACGGCCGCATCTCCCTTGCTTCGGCTCGGCGGATGTGCCCTGCGACGCAGAGAAGAAACGGAGCGGATAGGAGGTGAGTTTATTCTCATTTATTCTTATTTTCAGCGCTCATGTCCGCGGGGCAGGAGGGACCCGCTGCAGATTCTACATGTAGAATCCGTAGCGGGCCCGATTTTCCCCGTGGACATGAGGCCTTAGAGAATAAGCCCTCTTTAGAGAATAAGCCCTCTTGTGCCAACATGGATAAAGCGTGCACAGTAGCAATTCTTTAGCTGTGCCTGTGAACGGGCAAAATAGAGCAAGTACTGCCTATAGCGGCAGTTATATTAGAGGAAGCCTCTTTTTTAAAATTAGAGAATAAGCCCTCTTATGCCAACAAATAGATAAAGGTGACCCCTGTCAAGTAGTGCAAGGCTCAGGTTTTCCAATAAAGATGGTATAGGCAAAACCTGAGTCTGATCTAGTAGCTAGATATATGCACAGTGGGGTCACTGTAGCAGAGTCTCCATGTCCCTAAATAGGTCTCTATCTGAGATATAGTGGTATAGAGTATAGCATGAATAGAGCAGCGCCTCTGGCCTTGGTGGTAGGTCAGGGCTATCTGTGATTTTTATTGGTGAAGGTTCAGTTTGAACTAATTCAGGTCAAATTAAACTTTTTTCTGAAGTGATGAACAGGCCGAACCAAACTTCAAAAGTTTTCTCATCTCTGCCAGGACAACTCTCTAGCAATGGACCACCCATCGGACTATTCTAGCCTCATTTACATACAGCATGGGGCGATATTAAAATCTGATTTGGGGGTTTCTGATGTAGGCTGAGTGGTGGGAGGGGTAAGCGTAGCCTGTCCCCCATGCTAGCATCTCTACTATACTACTGGTTTAGGAGCTGCAGGGATGCCAACAGATGTCTTTTTAATGTCATGTATTTGAAGCCAATGGTGGTATTATGTATAGTGCGTGGGTCATGTGTCACTCCATATACTTACACTATATATAATTTCACACTAAATTATAAAAATAATATATGTCTCTGTACTCCGCCAATGCAGGAACATTGCGCAATAAGTGTAGGATTTTCTTGATAGGGGATTATTGTGGCCGGACACGGCACTTTGTACTTACATCCATCATCACTAGGCACGGTCCTTGTGGAACTTATCATGGCACTCCGCATTACCGAAGGTTGGCAGCATGTCACCCTCACAGCCTAATGCGCCGTAGGTGCCATAGCACGTCACTAAATTTCGGCGCAGCATGTTACTGCAGGCTCAAACGCACCGTATGTGCCAATATCATCTCCAACAACTTTAAAACTCGCGTGAAGCTCCGGTTTGGCAGCAGCGCTGAGGCTCAATATCCCATTACCAGTGTCATTATAGAGAATGATATGTTTTAATCATGAACGTCCACAATGCGAATGAGGAAATCTCCGGAGACCTGATTCTATTTCTCACATTTTATGTCTGATCATAATTCCTTGGTCTCATTCCGCACGAGGAGCACCAGTTGCGGATCGCGGTCCTTGCACCATCACATCCGTTGTAGTAGAAAGCAGGAAGGGAATATTTTCTTCAGTATTTTAGTATTCTGTATCCATAGTGATTAAAAAAAACTATTTTCCTCAAGGCGATAGTTTTCAAGTTTATCACCAATGACTGGAGCTAAAGTTCAGCTCTTCTCTTTGGAGAATGGAAAATCATTCAAGCTTAAACCACGGAAAGAATGCAAATATCTGTGAATGAAATTCTCGGTTTTCTATGATCATTAACACATCCTTATGTCATAAATCAATCAAAACCTACTGCGTCCTACCGGCTCCTAGAAAGTCTGGTGGAGGCTGCAGGGGAGGGGCGGCTGGAGGGGTTTATGCTCTGTGTTTGGTGAGGACTTTATGTAAGGGGATCTAATGACATCATACAAACATTCCCTATTCCGGACTATAGGATTCCCATTCCCTATTCCGGACTATAGGATTCCCATTCCCTATTCCGGACTATAGGATTCCCATTCCCTATTCCGGACTATAAGATTCCCATTCCCTATTCCGGACTATAGGATTCCCATTCCCTATTCCAGACTATAGGATTCCCATTCCCTATTCCGGACTATAGGATTCCCATTCCCTATTCCGGACTATAGGATTCCCATTCCCTATTCCGGACTATAGGATTCCCATTCCCTATTCCGGACTATAAGATTCCCATTCCCTATTCCGGACTATAAGATGCGCTCAGATTTAGACAACAGGAAATAGGATGAGAATATTTCATACTAATTAAAACATCATCGGTGGGCTAATGAAGTGGGGGGCTTTGTTTCGAATGCACTTGAATAGCCGCAGCAGTCCCAATAGTAATCATGCTCCTTCTCATTGGCCCTATAGTAATCGTGCCCCCTCTCAGTGCCCCCAACAGTAATAGTGGCCTTAGCGGTCCCAGTAGTAATAGTGCCCCCCAACATTAATAGTCCCCCCCCCCCAATCCCCCCAGTGGCAATAGTGGCTTCCATTATTCCCAGCAATAATAGTGGTCCCAGAATTAATAGTTGCCCCCACTAATAATGGTGCCCCACAGTGTAATAGTGGCCCGTGGAGCAATATTGGCCCCAATGGTCCTAGTAGTAATAGTAGTCCCAATCGTAATAGTGCCCTGTGTGGTTCCAGTAGTAATAGTGGGCCACAGTAGCAATAGTGCCCTCAGTTTCACCTGCTGGACGGTGACCCCACCAGGAGGTGCTTTACCTCCCCTCTTCCCAGCCTCTGTATTACTGCACATCCTGTAAACGCAGCACGGACCTCAAGGGGAAATGTTAGGGGTCACAGTCTCTGATATTCAGCGGCAGCTGGACCAGAGCTACAGAGTGAAGGTAAACTACCTCCTGGTGCAGTTGGTGGTGCTGTAGCTGATCATTATAGAAGCGGTCAGAGAGGTCTGCCACTTCCGGACCCTCCTGACATCAAACAAGATGATGCATACACTTTTTAGCAAGATTTTCCTTGATAAAAGGTATGACTTTGGCTCTCGGCGATATCACGATTTTGTGTTGCTACAAAGTTGCGCGGGGCATTATAAAGTTGCATGATTTTGTAGCGCTCTTTCGCCAGGATTTTTGGGGGTGCCTAAAATAAGCCCTAGCTGCATTAAAAAATGTAAAAAAAAACAAAACCACCTCCTAACAGCCGTTGTCACTTCCGCCGCACGTCTCCTCTTCAGCTCCAGGCAGACAAGACTGTAGTTTTCAGCAAGCGCTTCTTGGCTTAGAGGTTCAACATCCCCACCTCGAGGAAGCGTTAGCTGTGATTGGTTCTCGAGTACCGCGGCTTAGCCAATCACTGCAGCGCTCGATGAACCAATCACAGACTGTCGTAGAATTCCTTTGCGGAATCACGGCTTACTCAATTTGGAATGTTTACACCCTTCCATATTAATTCTGAATTGATAATGCGCATAAGAAGTTTTTCACACTGACACGAGGTTCAGCATGCATAGCTTCCTCAATTCTAACTTTAATGATCGGCGTGTAGCCTATTTTAAGAGTTTAACAAATCCGCCCATCTGGGCAGGTCAAAGATTACATGCATACAACGTATTGTTTAATTATTGGATAAGCATCTTGCAATTCTTCCATCCTCCGGTCATCTGTGATTGGCCATCAGGTGGTGGATGAAATGAGTGGGTTGTCTTGGAGCCACGTGGGGTTCCTTCGATATGATTGGATGTTACATCATGAACTATAAATTGCACAAACCTCCCATGTTATTTGCATACGTTTCCAGTAAAATTGCTTGGGTAATTTCTGCGGTTGTCCATGTCTGATTCCTAGTTCCGTATTAGTGCATGCAGCTGGACAGTCAAATATATTTATACATTACGGGCTAAATTCCATCTTTGTCAGCAGAGTTATGAAAAACAGATACTTTCATATGTAGGAAGTACTTATTGCACAACTGTCATGAACTATATTTGTAGCAAGACAGAAGTATGTATACAGAATGTTAAATTGATAACTGTCTACTGCCAAGGCCCACCGATCCAAAATATAGGAATACTGGACTTCCACCACAAGACATTCAATGCAATGGCTCCATAAGGAAACATGGGCTACAAAACAGAGCAAATAGCGGCAATATTTAGTGACCTGTAATTTTTTATTCTCGCAATGTAGCAGCCTACAAAATATCACTAATGTGAAGGAACGCACCAGAAAGCCTGGGCTGCACATGCGTTTTGTAGCGCTGTTGCATCGCAAGAAAATTGCGCAAATTTGTCGCCCATGTGAAACTGGCCTATAGCAGAGAAAAAAAGAAGGTGCGACTGGAATACCCAATGAGGACAAACCGGCATTATGTATTTTTTTTCCAAACAACGTTTACGTTGCGGGATAAAAATGTGTCACTTTGATAGATCGGACTTTTATGGAAACAGTGATACCAAATATGTTGTTTTTTATTGTTTTGATTTTATTATGTTTCTTTTTAACTTTTATTACCTTTTATTTTTCTAATAATTAATAAAACTTTTTTAAACTAATTTTTACATTTTTTAGTCCCCACAGAGGACTTGAACTTGCAATCGTTTGATCGTTCCTACAGTATAATGTAATATTGTAGTATTACATTATACCACAATCTGACATGGCTTGAAAGGCAATCAGCCATTGTAAAACTGAGGGTCTCCAGAAGGCCCCAGGCTGCCATAGTGCTCAAATGGCACCTTGCAATCTCATGGCAGGGGCCCTTTGGGAACCTTCAAAATTGATGGGGGGATATAAATGCCGTTGTCAGAACTGACAGCGGCATTTACAGGCTTAACACGCTCGATCAAAGTCAGCAGTGATGGCAGCTTTTGCCGGCGGGTATCAGCTGTGAGAAACTGTCACATTGTATACAGCGGGATCGGCTCCCAATCCCCCTCCAGACAAACTCTGAAGGCAGATGATTTAAATGTATGTCCTGTGTCTTTAAGGGGTTAAAATTCAAACGTACTCCACTAACTCAACCCACCTCCATCTGGGATGGCCCATCCATTTGTTCAAATCAGAAGCCTTCGGCATCAGTCAGGAAAACCCAAATTTATTCCATAAGGTAGGTAACTAAACAGGTGCAACACGCTTTGGTGCAACCCTTGCACCTTCGTAGGGCCATGGGCCATGGTACCTGTTTCAGTACCCCCCTTATGGAATAATTTGGGGTTTTCTTGACTGACGGCTTCTGCTATTGATATCTGATGAGACATCCTAGATGTAGGTGGGTTAAATCAGTTTCTCCTCCCTCCCTGGAATGGAAAGCGACTTCATGTATCAACCAACGACTTGATGTTTTCCAACAACAATGCCTTTGTCGTCTCTTCAAGGTCACTTCCCATGGTTGGGTAATGAATGATACAATCGAACGCCAATCTAGTCCACAGCCACTCCGATCCCGAGTCACCAAAGGCCAACTCTAGTTTGCTGGACACATTCTACGCCTCCCGATGCAGTACTAGCAAGAATCTCATGGAATCCAAAAAATTGGAAGCGTCATCGTGAAAAGCAAAAGATCACCTGACGTGTAGATTTATGAAGACGTTCGTACTGTCAATCTTTCATGGGATGATGTCAAAACGATTGCATTCTTTTGTTGGCTGATGCGCCTAAAGGCATGGGAGGACCTAAGTTGAATCCTGCATTGAGCATGGGGTTGAACTCAATGACCTTGGAGCTCCCTCCCTACTCTACCGTTCTATGAGTCAAGTCTAAGCAAGTCAGTCTATTAAATGTGATATAAATAAAATATCTTCCCTAAAAATTGATAACTCTAGGGAAGACTGACCCAATAATACTACCAGCGTATGGAAGCGCCATATGGCGCAATAATACTACCAGTGTATGGAAGCACCATATGGCGGCACATTCAGCGCTTCAGTAGTAGGAAGCTGCAGGGACCCCATGAGCCTCCATACAGCTCCGTCATGTCCGTGAGGCCTTATACTGCTATTGTTTTCCCTGCCAGCTTTGTTTCCTTGGTCGGCATACATTTCTGGAGGAATGCGCAGCGAGCGGTAACAGCTCTTCACGTGGCGGTAGATTTATCTAGCATCCATTACGCTCGTACAGTTTATTTTCTGCAGATTCGTTTTAATCACACAGAAATTGTTGGCACAATCTCCATAGCCAATAAATGGGAGCCGAGTTTTGTCGCTGCGGAATCACTAAATGGATCGCTGCCCAGAAGCCCTCTGCTTTGTCTACGATGGAACAAACGCACTGGTATCAAGTTGGCGACTTCATCATGTACGCTCCGCGCTTCCCTCCGCTATCGGCGATGCATCAGAGATGTGTTAATTCATCATTTTACAAGTGGGACGGTTTGTTTTTGGCTGTTAGCGGTGAGTAATTTATAGGATGATGATTAAGGGGTTTATGGGGAAAAATGATGCCTCCCAATGTTAGAACAGGGGACTCGTCTGTCATGATGGAGCGCATTGAGGCAAGGTACAGTAATTGCAGGTAGTCCAGGGCAAGTGCAGTTAAAAGTTCCAGATAACCCCTTTAACCCCTTAGTGATTTGGTGTCTTTTGGACTGAAGGATGCAACAATTTGGGGGGATTTTCCTCTACACTTTTCAAAAGCCGTAACTTTTCTTATTCTTCTGCCGGCCACATGAGGGCTTGTTTTTTCCGCAGCGAGCTGTAGTTTTTATGGCACCAGTTTTTAGGTATATACCATGTATTGTAAAACTTTTATTCATTTTCTTTGTAGGGCAGGAAGTAAAAACAGATCAGTTCTGCTATTGCTTTTCTTTTTACAGTGTTTGGGCAGCTCCCCATGAGCATAACCCATTGCGTACCGCCCTCAGGTGACAGTTGCGCACTCTGGTGATTGCAGCTGACAAAACTTTACTGTTGGACCACAAAATAAAGTTATCATGTCACTTTTGGTCAGTTAGAAATCCTTAAAAGTTTTTCGGTACATTATATGACACATTAGATTGCACTATTGAAAAATACAACTCGTCCCGCAACAAAGAATATGCCCTTAAATGGTTCTGTCAACAAAGAAAGTATGATTTTTTGAAAGTGGAGAGGAAAAAACAAAAGTCAAAATAGATTGGAAGTGAAGGGGTTAATTGCTTAATCGGGTGTTCCAATCTTGAAGTTTCATGGCTGAGATGGGAACACCTGACCTTCTTTTTGTAGTGTACACTCCGTAATAGCATTGTGGATGTTTCATTGATGTATATGTAAGGTGACCAGACGTCCCGATTAAAGCAGGACAGTCCCACTTTCCGCCAGGACCCCAGCAGGACAGTTATTTGTCCCACTTTTGGGACGTCTGGTCACCATTAAAGCGATTACCAACCGGGATGCCGCGGCCGGATGCACACACTGACAGCAGTGTTCATCTGGGATCTTCCTTACCTTCTTCTCTGACCTCTTCTCCTTAGTACTGCAGGAGAAGAGGAAAGGGGAGGAGGCACTGCTGTGGGCGTACACACTTCCACCCACAGCAGCACTGAGAAGAGGAGCAGCTGCGCTCGGAAAACGAGGAGAAGTTACTTATATGGTGGGGCTCCGTTACTACTGGGGATACTGTGTGTGTGTGTGTGTGTGGGGGGGGGGGTGTCACTGTTACTACTGAGGTCGATATAGGTGACACTATTAGTAATAGTGTCCCCTATATCAGCCCCAGTAGTAATAGTGCTAGTACTGAGGCCACTGTGGGGGTCACTATTACCACTGAGGCCACTGTGGGGGGTCAGTATTACTACTGAGGCCACTGTGGGGGGTCAGTATTACTACTGAGGCCACTGTGGGGGACACTTACCACTGAGGCCACTGTGGGGGGTCACTATTACTACTGAGGCCACCGTGAGGGACACTATTATTACTGAGGCCACTGTGAAGGGTCACTATTACTACTTAGACCACTATGGGGAACACTATTACGACTCAGGTTACTGTGGGAGACACTATTACTACTGGGGCCAATATAGTAGACACTATTTCTGCTGAGTTCCAGTTCCCAGTGGCCTGGTCAGATGAAGCCACTACAGGCCGCTGGGCACCAGAAGCCATGGAGCGCTGACAGCTGGAAGCCTTCAGAGGAGGTGAGGGAGAGAGCCTTATAGTATGAAATCAGCTGCTTGTACACGGCTGATTTCCAGTCAAAATCTGAACCAATGGTACAGATGCTAATGGTTTTATAGATGCAGAACTGCTGCAGAATTTGCTACTGGTCTTTTAGAGATGGACTTGTCCTTTTTATAATGATGGAGGTAAAATCTTATGTTGTGATAAGCCCTGCCCCGTGACCACACCCCTCTGTCCCGCTTTCACCCTGGGAAAATATGGTCACCTTGGTATATGTCACTTTAATAGTGTTCAATTTTACTGTTGGTCTATTACACTTTGTCTGAGAAACCACAACCTAAGTTAGAGGCATACGTCGGATAGCCAGGAGATAGGCAGTCTGTAATTGGTAGATAGTTCTGCCCCACAGATTGGTTGAGAGTAGTTGACATGAAAGAGAGGGGTGTGGTAGTTTAATGAGTTCCATCAGTCTAGGAGACCAGGAGAGCCCAGCATGAAGAAGTGACATCAGGAGAATTCAGTGCGGTGGGAAGGAGAAAACGTGCGAGTACCCAAGTTATCTAAAGTCTGGAGGGAAAATGTAAGAGAACTAAGATAAAGCAGAACTTTCAGCAAAATAGAGAAACGAGACAGAACTAGAATAATAAGAAACGACCTAAAGGAACTGAGATTAACTAAAAGTAAAGCTTCAAACCTAAAGCGACAGAAGAGAAGGAATAGAGAGAAAAGCAGGAAGGCAAAGCACAGAAGACAGAAAGGATTCCCATACTTATTTACTGTTAAAGAGCCCATCAGTGTTAAGATGTGGTTTCTGCACTTCATGCCTGCACTTGTTCAAATTACTGTAACAGAATTGCCTAATAAAGTCTACCTCAGGATAAAGTAATGCTAATGTGAATGAAGTATTGAAAATCCTTCTAAAAAGAATAGAGTGCCTCTTGATTTCATTGTTCATCCTATATGCCCATCCATATAACATCTTGTATCCAAGCTATAGGCGGTACAACAGGGTACTAGAGCCTCCCTGCCCCCTGTATTACATCTTGTATCAGAGCTATAGGCAGCCCAACAGGATACTAGAGCCTCCATGCCCACCCATATCCCATCTTGTCCCCAAGCTAGAGGTGGTACAACAGGGTACTAGAGCCTCCATGCCCACCAGTATCACATCTTGTATCCAAGCTAGAGGCGGTACAACACGGTACTAGAGCCTCCTGCCCGTCCGTATTACATCTTGTACCCAAGATAGAAGTTGTACAACAGGGTACTTGAGCCTCCATGCCCACCAGTATCACATCTTGTATCCAAGCTAGAGGCGGTACAACACGGTACTAGAGCCTCCATGCCTGCCTGTATCACATCTTGTATCCAAGCTAGAGGTGGTACAACAGGGTACTAGAGCCTCCATGCCCACCCATATCCCATCTTGTCCCCAAGCTAGAGGTGGTACAACAGGGTACTAGAGCCTCCTGCCCGTCCGTATTACATCTTGTACCCAAGATAGAAGTTGTACAACAGGGTACTTGAGCCTCCATGCCCACCAGTATCACATCTTGTATCCAAGCTAGAGGCGGTACAACACGGTACTAGAGCCTCCATGCCTGCCTGTATCACATCTTGTATCCAAGCTAGAGGCGGTACAACACGGTACTAGAGCCTCCATGCCTGCCTGTATCACATCTTGTATCCAAGCTAGAGGCGGTACAACAGGGTACTAGAGCCTCCCTACAAGGGCTCAGTTCTCTACAGTAAATTATGCTTTTGCTCTCATATTGTCACCACCTACTTATATCAGCGTTACAATCACACAGAGAAAGTTTCCTTTCATTCCGACAACTTCCAAGGGAGGGATTGTTCTGACAATGATTGTATTTAATTACTTTCCAATGGGGAATCTAGATTTTAAATATTGAAGTGTTATTGCTCCATTCTGTAATTTCTTGATGCTCCTCTTTATTATAGAATGTAATCCCCCGCGTGTCCTTATAAACGTGTTTTACAAGAATGACTAATTTAATGCAAATAACTTGGTATTCAGTGAAATACATAACAGCCGGGAACATTGGCAGTGATATAGACTTCTGTTAGGAAACAACTGGAATCAATACATGGAATCTAGAAAGGTCCCAAGTTGAAATCCTACCTAAATTACCTCTCATACGGCAAGCGTTGCTGCAGAATTTTTGGCTAATTTAGCATTTCCCGTTTATCTCATGCTCATGTTGATACATTGTAATTATCGCAGCTGTATCACTTTTATAATTGTTCACTTTCATACGTGAGATTTCTTCCACTCTTCCTACTGTGAAGCCAGAAAACAAATCTGTGGATGATTCAGAGCAGGGATTTAAAGGGGAGATAAAGTATCTTAAAGGGGCAACATCTTTATATAAGTAGTGTAATGCAAAACCAGAGATTGGGCACGGCTGCTACACACATCTTGAAGGAGGTTGGATGATTGTAAATCACAGGAAGTATAAGATCAACATCCAGAATTTCCTTTAGTAATCACAACCAGAAAAAAATCCTAGTCCTAAAAAATACCTTTTATTTGATTTACAGTATGTTGCAAATCTACGGTTTTCATCAGAATAATAGACATTAGACCTACAGAGGCGTCCTACTCACAGCTTGAAGAATCGCTCTCCAGAAGAAAGGACCTTAGGGAATAGACACATCTTCAGAGAAGAGAAGCAAGGTAAATGATTTATCTCTTCTATGAATCTCTACCAACCAGCAGAGCTACCACCCTGATAAGGGCAACCCCACTTTCCGAGGCTTTCCCTCACCTGTCAGCTATCACACGCTATGCTAAACATTGACTTCAGTCACCATCTCAAGCGAAAACTTCCAACATGTTTCCTCACTACTCCATGGCTCATTCAGGGGAGATTTGGCCCTGAATCATAACCGTCATGGTACTCACACAGACAACCTCTTGGTGATCCGGTGTCATTTATTGACTGCATAAGACAATTATATAAAACATTTCAATACAGGATTAGCATCTTCGTCAGGCTTTAGTAATGAAATGAGTGTCTATATAGATAAAGTAAACTCTGACCCCAAAGGAAACGTAAAAAGACAACAATAGTGTTACAGTTCGTGGCTGCCAGCTTACCTCTTGGGTCTCTGCTGGCAGTTGCAATGCATGTCCTCCTTCACGCTCTAGCAGTCGCCCAGTCCTGGTGTCTACTCCATTGGCTGCCCAGAGGGTGTGTATATGCACATGCCCGCACTCTTAGAGGGTTAGTACACACCATAGTAAATCTTCCCCTGCCCATAGTGTGAGATCTCTGGCTATATCAGGCACCCTCCCCCTAAGGAAAACATCTTCGTTTTTGATCTAGATTAGGTCTAGGTTCTGGTTATAGGTCATTTTTTTCAAGTTTTCACCTATCCACTGGATTGGTGAAAACTGATAGTTGGGGTCTTACCGCTGGGACCCCGACTGATCCCAAGAATGTGGGGATCAATGTAACATAGTAACATAGTTCATAAGGCTGAATGAAGACAATGTCCATCTAGTCTAGCCTGTTTAGCCTCCTGTTTTGTTGATCCAGAGAAAGGCAAAAAACCCCAAGGCCAGAAGCCAATTAGCCCTTTTGGGGAAAAAATTCCTTCCCGACTCCCTAATGTCAATCAGACTGTTCCCTGGATCAACCCCTAATAGTTCCTACCTGCCTGTATACCCGGATTAACAATGAACCTAAGATTTATATCCTGTAATATCCTTCCCCTCCAGAAAGACATTAAGTCCCCTTTTAAACTCCTCTATGGATTTTGCCATCACCATGTCCTCAGGCAGAGAGTTCCACAGTCTCACTGCTCTTACAGTAAAGCACCCTTTTCTATGTTGGTGATGAAACTTGCATTCTACTAAGCGTAGCGGATGCGCTCTTGTTACTGTCGTAGTCCTGGGTATAAACAGATCCTGGGAGAGATCCTTGTATTGTCCCCTCATGTACTTATACATGGTTATTTGGTCGCCCCTTAGCCGTTTGTTTTCTAGAGTAAATAGTCCCAATTTGGACAGCCTCTCTGGGTATTCCAGTCCCATCATTTCATGTACTAGCTTAGTCACTCTTCTTTGAACCCCCTCCAATACCGTGAGCAGTATTCCATGTGGGGCCGGACAAGTGCCCTATATAATGGAAGGATAATGTACTCATCCTTCGCCCCTATACCTCTTTTAATGCACCCCAAGACTTTATTAGCTTTTGCAGCAGCTAACTGGCATTGGTTACTCCAGTTTAATCTACAATCCTCTAGTACCCCCAGGTCTTTTTCCATATCACTTTTCCCTAGCAGTACCCCATTAAGTGAATATTGGTGACATCCGTTTCTCCTGCCCATGTGCATAGTCTTACATTTTTAAACATTGAACTTCATTTGCCATTTTTCTGCCCAAGCCCCCAGCTTATCCAGGTCCGTTTGTAGTCGTACATTGTCCTTTGTTGCATTGATTATATTGTATTATTTTGTGTCATCTGCAAATATTGATATTTTGCTGTGCAGCCCCTCTATCAGGTCGTTGATAAATATATTGAACAGAATGGGGCCTAATACTGAACCCTGTGGTACCCCGCTAGCGACGGTGGCCCAATCAGAGTATGAGCCATTTATTACCACCTTTTGCTCTCTATCATTGAGCCAATTTTTTACCCACTTACACACGTTTTCACCCAATCCGAGCTGCCTCATTTTATATATCAGCCTATTATGCGGCACGGTGTCAAAGGCTTTAGAGAAGTCCAGATATACGAGAGCAATAGATTCTCCCAGGTCCAGCTTAGAGCTTACTTCATCGTAGAAACTGATCAGATTTCTCTGACATGAGCGACCCTTCATGAATCCATGCTGGTGAGAAGTTATTCCTTTGTTCTCCTTGAGGTACTCATCGATGGCGTCTCTCAGAATCTCCTCGAAAATTTTTCCAGTTACTGAAGTGAGACTTACCGGCCTGTAGTTACCAGGCTCACTTTTGGTCCCCTTTTTCCGCCTTTCTCACAGTTGAAGGTGCATTATCCGAATTCTGGAGTGTAATGGAGTAATGGCTGCTGGCTACACAAGCAGCAGTGGCTCTATTCCTGTTAATGGTGCTGACACATAGCTGAGCATCGTACTCAGCTATCTCTGTCTACTCCACAGAAATGAAAGGAGGGTTGATGCTTGGCTATGTTTCAGTGCCCTAGAAGGGAATGGAGCAGCTGCTGCGCATGTATGGCCAATGGCTCCATTACTCCATTGTACTACAGAAATGGGAGTCTGCTTCTCTGCATCTTCAATTGGGAAATAGAGGGGCATGGGTACCCTATTCTCTGGATCAATGGGGGTCCCAGCGGCTAGACCCCCACCGATCCATTAGTTTTCATAGAACCGTAATACCCCTTTCAGGTACTATCATGTGTATTCTGACTCTCTGTTTGACTATTACTGACTTTGCTGCCTTCTCCGCTCCTGACCTTGGCTCGTTTCTCATTCAAAAGTTACGCTGTTCACCCGACCCGGATTGATCTGACCATGTCTTTGTTTACACACTCAGGTACTGAGCCTCGGTCTACACGACCATCATCTGTTGCATAATTGGGACCATTTCCAGTGTAACAGCCTGGGGACCCGGCAGCGAAGCCCACATCCCAACTAGCGGCATTAAAGAGTGAGAATTTATGTGTTCGCAGCAGGTTAGGCTCACAGTTTGTTCTCCTGCAGACTATCTCTCCAGGGTAGCCTCCATACCACACAACACTTCTGCTGCTCAGCTCCTGTACTCTACTGCCCAGTATGTTGCTACACACCTTTATATATGGCCCCAGAAACTATTGGACCTTTCCAAACATGTGATTTCCTGACAGCCAATCCAAGTAGAGCACGTAGGAAGCAATATGTGGGTGTGTTTTTCCTAACTGGCCACTAGAGGTCATTATAACCTCAGGTTTCCCATTTCTTGGCAACTTAACTATTTAGGGAAGCCTCTTAGGGGTGAGTCCTTTACACATGTAGACTGACAGCTCTTTTCCCTTAGTGTATAGGAGACAACTGTCGGTCAATATGCTATGAGTGGCATAAGAAGCTGCAGAGGCCCGCCCATCTCTTTGACTCTGAGCTCCATTCTAAGTCAAACTTCAAAGTGGGTTTATTCTGAAAAACCTGTGTTTCAGAATAGCATACACATGAACAGAGGGGCAAAAAGGGCATTATTTCTAAAAGGGCGCAAACAGTCGTATTAGTTCGAAAAGGGAAAAAAAAAGGGGCATTATTTACGAATGGGGATGAAAGAGGCAGTATTAATCAGTGGAGGCAAGTGAGGGTATAATCACTGAGTGGGGACATAAAGAAGCTAATAGTGCTAACTTAGGGCACTGTTATTGTGTGACAGTCACTATTGTTATGGATAACGAGTGTGCACCCACTGGACCAACCGACCAGTTTGGCTTTGGGCTACTCCCGATGTAGCTGGCAGCTGACCCTTGGTGGTCAGATGGGAAATCTAGCCCTTAGCCAGTAAGGAGATGGGAGTGCCTGAGTATCCCTACCGGAACATAGGAGAGAATTACAGGACTGGCAGCAGACACACATATAAAGATATAATTACGGACAGGAGATCTATGCTGAGTGACTGAGGCAGGATCACACCAAGATAGCATTCAAAGTCAGGGAGCAGCAAACATACAAGATACAGGTGAGACAGAAAGTTAGAGATAGGAAGGTAATGCTGAAAGACAGAGCCAATCACCAAAACAAGGAAGAAGCAAGATATACAGAAGTACAGGAACAAGCAGAACGAAGTCAGAGACAGGTAACCTAGGAATGGAGAGTGTTCGGAACAAACACACAACAATACTCAGGCAAAGAGGAAGTGCATCAGCCCAGCCTAAATAGGAAAGAAATGCCTATCAACCCTGCAGTTGGGCTGAGAGCCAGAGAACTGGTTAACTCTTTCAGTTCTGGTGGAAAACAGACACATAGAGTCTATACACACAGGAGGAGCAGAGCGATGCTCTCATCTGCCCAAAACGGCAAGAGGGCGGCAGACAAGGGTAGCAGGCCTAAAAACTATAAGCACCACTTTCTGTGTGAGGTCTACAGGGGGCACAAAGATGGGGATAGTACAACTGTGTTGGGTACCACAAGTGGCATTCTTACTATCTCAGGTACTATAGAATGAGGGATTGTGTAATGGCATATATCATGTAGGGAGGATGATGAAAAAGCAAGGAGCCAAACATGTCTGTGTGTTAAATTCTGCAGAGACAAGTTGTAGCTGGCATAAGCCATCATGGTGGTCTGGGCTAGATACAGAAGAAAATGGAAACTGAATGACTGAGTCAGAGAGGAGATCTCCTGTGATCACTGTATATTACATTACTGCAATCACTTTTATGTTCTGCAAAGCACCTGTGTAGACCTGGTATCTACTGTTATATGATCGCTGCTGCATGTTGTGACATACTACTCTGTCACCCAAGGGCTCGCATACACCCGGAGCCGGCTCTGCACATGGGCAGTAGGCATACCTGTACAGAGTTCAATACAATGTAAGATTATGTTAAAGAAACACAAACCACACAACATGAAGGTTTACAGCACAATAGATTTAATTATCCGATGGACTCCGCCATAACGATCAGATTTGTATCCCGCGCCAGACCGATATTCAGGGAGACAAACGTATTCCATGGGGTGATGTTTGGCTCAGACTGTATCTGCCAGTAACACATCCATTCACTGATGCTATTACCCGCGAGCCGGTGGCGTGTATTAATATCCGCCGCGCAGAAACCATCTATTACCTACTTTGTCTGTCTGGAACAGCAGGTGGTATTTACATTAAGGAACGCCGAGCTGTAAATGATATTATAATTTATCTCAAGACGGTTTCTGTGCGGAACGAGATGACGCTGACATGGAAATTACAGGTTGTCTTCGTTTTTGCCATAAAGCGGGTTGGAGAACGAGCGGGCCTTCAGCTCTTTCCCAGAAATCTGCGAGATAAAGAATAGGATTAGACAGAAATGCCAGAATGTCAGATAAATAATATCTTAATGAAAGACGAACGCGGGGTATGATTAGCGGATAGAAATGATGGGGCTGTGATTTAACCCCTTGATGCTCTTGGGCATAAATGTACACTCTCCAGCATCGGAGGTTGTTTGGGGCGGGATTGCAGAGCCGATCCTGCTACATACAGGGCTGATGCCAGCTGTTTCTCACAGCTAACACCCGCCGGCTCACGCTGATCAAAGCTGTTAAGCCTAAAAATGCCCCTCTCTATTCTGGAAGCGGCATTTCAATGCCCTGATCACAGTTCGGGGGTACTGAAGGCGTGGCCTGGTAGACTGCCTGTCAGAACGAGGTATAATGCAGTACTGTAATATTGCATTATACTCTATGAGCGATCAAATGATCACAAGTTCAGGTCCCCAGTGGGGACTGATAAAATAAAGTATGATCAGTAAAAAATAAAGTTTTTCATTAATATAAAAAAGACCGTATGCTCAAAGTTCACCCCCCCCTTCCCATTTTCATAATTTAAAAAAATGAAGAAAATAAAATCCAAAACATATTTGGAATCACCACATCCGTAAAAGTAAGATGCATTATTTTAGCTGTATGGTGAACGTTATCAGAAAAAAAAACACAACGCCAGAATTACGTTTTTTTGGTCACCCACATCTTCAAGTAAAAATGCAATAAAAAGACAACAAAAAGTCATATGTGCTGCAAAATGATACCAATAGAAACTACAGGACAAAAACGAGCCCTCAGACAGATATACGGACGGAAAGATAAACAAGTGCTGGCGGTCACATGACGGCGGCAGAAAATACATCCTTTTTCAAAAGATATTTTACTTTTTAAAAGTTGTAGAATAGAGATGAGCGAGCACCAAAATGCTCAGGTGCTCGTTACTCGGGACGAAATTATCGCAATGCTCGAGGGTTCGTTTCGAGTAACGAACCCCATTGAAGTCAATGGGCGACCCGAGCATTTTTGTATTTCGCCGATGCTCGCTAAGGTTTCCATGTGTGAAAATCTGGGCAATTCAAGAAAGTGATGGGAACGACACAGCAATGGATAGGGCAGGCGAGGGGCTACATGTTGGGCTGCATCTCAAGTTCACAGGTCCCACTATTAAGCCACAATACCGGCAAGAGTGGGACCCCCCCCCCCCCTCCCAACAACTTTTACTTCTGAAAAGCCCTCATTAGCAAAGCATACCTTAGCTAAGCACCACACTACCTCCAACAAAGCACAATCACTGCCTGCATGACACTCCGCTGCCACTTCTCCTGGGTTACATGCTGCTCAACCCCCCTCCCCCCTGCACGACCCAGTGTCCACAGCGCACACCAAACTGTCCCTGCGCAGCCTTCAGCTGCCCTCATGCCACACCACCCTCATGTCTATTTATAAGTGTGTCTGCAATGACGAGGAACCGCAGGCACACACTGCAGAGGGTTGGCACGGCTAGGCAGCGACCCTCTTTAAAAGGGGCGGGGCGATAGCCCACAATGCTGTACAGAAGCAATGAGAAATAGATGCCACCGCCATCAGGAGCTGCACACGTGGGCATAGCAATGGGGAACCTATGTGCCACACACTATTCATTCTGTCAAGGTGTCTGCATGCCCCAGTCAGACTGGTAATATGTAGCTTAACAGTAACCGCATTGGTGGTAATGTGGTGGTGACTGCGGACCTAGTAGCGCGGTTTTATTTTGTTGGTTTTCGGAATGTGGCCAGGCTTAAGTTGGCCGTGGCGGGGGATGTTTTTGAGGCACTACGTGTCCTCTCCACGTGTCCGTGGTTATATGCACCTTAACAGTAACCGCGTTGGTGGTAATGTGGTGGTGACTGCGGACCTAGTAGCGCGGTTGTATTTTGTTGGTTTTCGGAATGCGGCCAGGATTAAGTGGGCCGTGGCGGGGGGATGGTGGGGCGGCTCTCTTGTTGTGTAGTTAAAGATGAAATTCTTGGACTGCCACCAGACGAACCAATGCAAAGGCATTTGCCAAGAATGTTTTCATTGTTAGAGGAGGAGGGGGATGTTTTTGAGGCACTACGTGTCCTCTCCACGTGTCCGTGGTTATATGCACCTTAACAGTAACCGCGTTGGTGGGAAATGGCCTCGCCGCCATCATGTCTTTGGGAAGCCTCTGTTTCCACACCCCAGAGACATACCATTAGCAGCGGTATAGGCAGAGCCCATAATTCGTAACATTTCAGCCGTAGCATTAGGACAGGCCCCACTAACATATCACTAGCAGCATTATAGGGGGAGCACAGTATTAGTTCCATTTCAGTAATAGTAGCACTCAAGACAGGCCCCAGTAACAATTCCGAAGCAGCAGTATAGTGGGAGCGCAGTCTTCGTTCCATTTCAGTAATAGTAGCACTCAAGACAGGCCCCAGTAACAATTCCGAAGCAGCAGTATAGTGGGAGCGCAGTCTTCGTTCCATTTCAGTAATAGTAGCACTCAAGACAGGCACCAGTAACAATTCCGAAGCAGCAGTATAGGAGGAGCATAGTCTAAGTTCCATTTAAGTAATAGTAGCAGCCTACACAGGCCCCAGGAACAATTCCGAAGCAGCAGTATAGGAGGAGCATAGTCTTAGTTCCATTTAAGTCATTGTAGCAGCCTACACAGGCCCCAGGAACAATTCCGAAGCAGCAGTATAGCGGGAGCGCAGTCTTAGTTCCATTTCAGTAGCTGCAGTATAGCCAAGGCCCAAGTTACATTTATGTAGCTAAAGTGTAGGCCAACCCCACACACACTTCTGTACCATGAGTGCAGGCGAAGAACATAGAAATTGCTATGATTACACTGTAGGTGAGGGCCCAAAAAAATTGGTGTACCAACAGTACTAATGTACCTCAGTAAAAATTGGCCATGCCCAACCAAGATGGCAGGTGAAGCCCATTAATCGCTTTGGTTAATGTGGCTTAAGTGGTAACTAGGCCTGGAGGCAGCCCAGTTTAACGAAAAATTGGTTCAAGTTAAAGTTCCAACGCTTTTAAGAGCACTGAAACAAACGTATAAAAAATTTTTAGAAAAATTATATGAGTGAGCCTTGTGGCCCTAAGAAAAATTGCCCGTTCAGCGTGATTACGTGAGGTTTCAGGAGGAGGAGCAGGAGGAGGAGGAGGAATATTATACACAGATTGATGAAGCAGAAAGGTCCCCGTTTTGGATGGCGATAGAGAACGATGCTTCCATCCGCGGGTGCAGCCTACGTATTGCTTACGTATCGCTGCTGTCCGCTGGTGGAGAACAGAAGTCTGGGGAAATCCAGGCTTTGTTCATCTTGATGAGTGTAAGCCTGTCGGCACTGTCGGTTGACAGGCGGGTACGCTTATCTGTGATGATTCCCCCAGCCGCACTAAACACTCTCTCCGACAAGATGCTAGCCGCAGGACAAGCAAGCACCTCCAGGGCATACAGAGCGAGTTCAGGCCACGTGTCCAGCTTCGACACCCAGTAGTTGTAGGGGGCAGAGGCGTCACGGAGGACGGTCGTGCGATCGGCTACGTGCTCCCTCACCATCCTTTTACAGTGCTCCCGCCGACTCAGCCGTGACTGGGGAGCGGTGACACAGTCTTGGTGGGGAGCCATAAAGCTGTCCAGGCCCTTAAAGACTGTTGCACTGCCTGGGCTGTACATGCTGCTTGATCTCCGCACCTCCCCTGCTACCTGGCCCTCGGAACTGCGCCTTCTGCCACTAGCGCTGTCGTGTGGGAATTTTACCATCAGCTTGTCCGCCAGGGTCCTGTGGTATAGCAACACTCTCGAACCCCTTTCCTCTTCGGGAATGAGAGTGGGAAGGTTCTCCTTATAGTGTGGGTCGAGCAGTGTGTACACCCAGTAATCCGTAGTGGCCAGAATGCGTGTAACGCGAGGGTCACGAGAAAGGCATCCTAACATGAAGTCAGCCATGTGTGCCAGGGTACCTGTACGCAACACATGGCTGTCCGCACTAGGAAGATCACTTTCAGGATCCTCCTCCTCCTCCGGCCATACACGCTGAAATGATGACAGGCAAGCAGCATGGGTACCGTCAGCAGTGGGCCAAGCTGTCTCTTCCCCCTCCTCCTCATCCTCCTCATGCTCCTCCTCCTCCTCCTGAACGCGCTGAGATATAGACAGGAGGGTGCTCTGACTATCCAGCGACATACTGTCTTCCCCCGCCCCCGTTTCCGAGCGCAAAGCGTCTGCCTTTATGCTTCGCAGGGAACTTCTCAAGATGCATAGCAGAGGAATGGTGACGCTAATGATTGCAGCATCGCCGCTCACCACCTGGGTAGACTCCTCAAATGTTCCAAGGACCTGACAGATGGCTGCCAACCAGGCCCACTCTTCTGAAAAGAATTGAGGAGGCTGACTCCCACTGCGCCGCCCATGTTGGAGTTGGTATTCCACTATAGCTCTACGCTGCTCATAGAGCCTGGCCAACATGTGGAGCGTAGAGTTCCACCGTGTGGGCACGTCGCACAGCAGTCGGTGCACTGGCAGATTAAACCGATGTTGCAGTGTCCGCAGGGTGGCAGCGTCCGTGTGGGACTTGCGGAAATGTGCGCAGAGCCGGTGCACCTTTACGAGCAGGTCTGACAAGTGTGGGTAGCTTTTCAGAAAGCGCTGAACCACCAAATTAAAGACGTGGGCCAGGCATGGCACGTGCGTGAGGCTGCCGAGCTGCAGAGCCGCCACCAGGTTACGGCCGTTGTCACACACAACCATGCCCGGTTGGAGGCTCAGCGGCGCAAGCCAGCGGTCGGTCTGCTGTGTCAGACCCTGCAGCAGTTCGTGGGCCGTGTGCCTCTTATCTCCTAAGCTGAATAGTTTCAGCACGGCCTGCTGACGCTTGCCCACCGCTGTGCTGCCACGCCGCGCGACACCGACTGCTGGCGACGTGCTGCTGCTGACACATCTTGATTGCAAGACAGAGGTTGTGGAGGAGGAGGAGGAGGAGGAGGGTGGTTTAGTGGAGGAAGCATACACCGCTGCAGATACCACCACCGAGCTGGGGCACGCAATTCTGGGGGTGGGTAGGACGTGAGCGGTCCCAGGCTCTGACTCTGTCCCAGCCTCCACTAAATTCACCCAATGTGCCGTCAGGGAGATGTAGTGGCCCTGGCCGCCTGTGCTTGTCCACGTGTCCGTTGTTAAGTGGACCTTGGCAGTAACCGCGTTGGTGAGGGCGCGTACAATGTTGCGGGAGACGTGGTCGTGCAGGGCTGGGACGGCACATCGGGAAAAGTAGTGGCGACTGGGAACTGAGTAGCGCGGGGCCGCCGCCGCCATCATACTTTTGAAGGACTCCGTTTCCACAACCCTATATGGCAGCATCTGAAGGCTGATAAATTTGGCTATGTGGACGGTCAACGCTTGAGCGTGCGGGTGCGTGGCGGCGTACTTGCGCTTGCGCTCAAACACTTGCACTAGCGACAGCTGGACGGTGCGGTGCGAGACATTGCTGGATGGGGCCGAGGACAGCGGAGGTGAGGGTGTGGGTGCAGGCCAGGAGACGGTAGTGCCTGTGTCCTCAGAGCGGGGTTGGATTTCAGTGGCAGGTTGGGGCACAGGGGGAGAGGCAGCGGTGCAAACCGGAGGCGGTGAACGGCCTTCGTCCCACCTTGATGGGGTGCTTGGCCATCATATGTCTGCGCATGGTGGTGGTGGTGAGGCTGTTGGTGTTGGCTCCCCGGCTGAGCTTTGCGCGACAAAGGTTGCACACCACTGTTCGTCGGTCGTCAGGCGTCTCTGTGAAAAACTGCCAGACCTTAGAGCACCTCGGCCTCTGCAGGGTGGCATGGCTCGAGGGGGCGCTTTGGGAAACACTTGGTGGATTATTCGGTCTGGCCCTGCCTCTACCCCTGGACACCGCACTGCCTCTTGCAACCTGCCCTGCTGCTGCCCGTGCCTCCCCCTCTGAAGACCTGTCCTGTGTAGGCGTTGCACAGCAGGTGGGGTCAGTCACCTCATCGTCCTGCTGCTCTTCCTCCGAATCCTCTGTGCGCTCCTCCCTCGGACTTACTGCCCTTACTACTACCTCACTGCAAGACAACTGTGTCTCATCGTCATCGTCCTCCTCACCCACTGAAAGGTCTTGAGACAGTTGCCGGAAGTCCCCAGCCTCATCCCCCGGACCCTGGGAACTTTCCAATGGTTGGGCATCAGTGACGATAAACTCCTCTGGTGGGAGAGGAAACACTGCTGCCCAATCTGAGCAGGGGCCCGAGAACAGTTCCTGGGAGTCTGCCCGCTCCTGAGCATGTGTCATTGTAGTGGAGTGAGGAGGCTGGGAGGAAGGAGGAGTAGCAGCCAGAGGATTTGGATTTGCAGCAGTGGACGGCGCAGAACTGTGGGTGGATGATAGCTTGCTCGAAGCACTTTCTGCCATCCACGACAGGACCTGCTCATACTGCTCATTTTCTAATAAAGGTCTCCCGCGTGGACCCATTAATTGGGCGATGAATGTGGGGACGCCAGAAACGTGCCTCTCTCCTAATCGCGCAGCAGTCGGCGGCGATACACCTTGATCAGGAGCTCGCCCTGTGCCCACAGCCTCACTTTGGCCTACGCGTCCTCGGCCACGTCCACGTCCTCTAGGCTTACCCATACCCCTCAGCATGCTGTATTACCAGTGATTTCCCAGCCAGGAAATAAATTGGCGCAAGCCTGCAGGACAAATAGAATGTTTCCCTTTTTGGGAAACGGAGGGCCCACTGACTATATTCAATCAATAATATATGTCTTCTGGCCCTGCCTACACAATTCTCTCCCTGTAGTATTACTGCAAGGCGCAATGCTCTGCAGACAGCCGATTTTGAAAAGAAAAAAAAATGCAACACTGCTAACAGCAGCCTGCACAGTACTGCACACGGATAGATGTGGCCCTAAGAAGGACCGTTAGGGTTCTTGAAGCCTACACTCACTCCTAACACTCTCCCTGCCTAACCACCACTTCTGTCCCTGTACTATTACTGCAAGGCGCAATGCTCTGCAGACTGCCGATTTAAAAAAAAATATATATATTTGTGCAACACTGCTAACAGCACCCTCCACAGTACTGCACACGGATAGATGTGGCCCTAAGAAGGACCGTTGGGGTTCTTGAAGCCTACACTCACTACTAACGCTCTCCCTACAGCAGCTCCGGCACCAGCATCACTGTCCCTCAGCTAACTCACAAGGCATCTGAGGCGAGCCGCGGGAGGGGCCGACTTTTATACTCGGGTGACATCTGATCGCCCCAGCCACTCACTGCAGGGGGGTGGTATAGGGCTTGAACGTCACAGGGGGAAGTTGTAATGCCTTCCCTGTCTTTCAATTGGCCAGAAAAGCGCGCTAACCTCTCAGAGAGGAAACTGAAAGTAACCGGAACATCGCGTGGTGCTCGTTACGAGTAACGAGCATCCCGAAAACCCTAATATTCGCACGAATATCAAGCTCGGACGAGTACGTTCGCTCATCTCTATTGTAGAACAAAAAAAAAACTAAACGTATTTGGTCTTGTTGTAATTGTACTCAATGAAGTGATGTCATTCTTGCTGCAGTGTGTACGCCGTGAAACAAGTCCCCCCCCCCCACCCCAAAGTTGGTGAAATTGAATTTTTCCCCCATTTTACTCCACTTAGAAATGTTGTTACAGTTTTCAGTACATTATATGGTACAACTGATAACTACAACTCGTCCCGCAATAAACAACAACAACCCTAAGGGAAAAATAAAAGTGTTATGATCTTTTGAAAAAGGGAAGGAAGGAGAAAACAAAAAAAAAGCCACAACCTTAAAGGGTTAAAGCGGAGGCATCCGGGATTCTGACGTGTCTACTTAAAGCGATCTGCCAGTTTTGGGACAGACCCTGTTCTGCAACCGGAGGGGGTATGTTGCTTGTAGTTAACTTTCTTTGTTGTTTCTCCGTTTTGCCAGTTCACACCTCCGTTTTCCGGTGGCCAAGATGGCTGCCTGCATTTTCTAACTACCTAATACACGTTATGCACTGTTCTGTGGTTGGCCAGCGCTGACTGATCACATGAGCCAATCAAAAAGAAGGTACAGTGAGTGCACTGGTAGTCTAAATCTACCAATGTATTATGGGTGATTAGGTAGATAAAAGATGACATTGCCTATCTTGGACATCCAAAAATGGGGCAGGATGGAGGGACAGCGAAGATCGCCTACAGTTACAGATGTAGAATGGCGCGCTACATCTGCAGCACAGACTGCACTCAGCCTTAAGCCATAGTGTTATTTGCCATTCACTTTGAGTGGCAGCCATGCTACTCCAATAGCATAGTCGCAGCAAGCTGAGCTGAGCCATGACTCATTAGCTCAGTAGCGCACTCTCGTTGTATGCCTTAGCGCTGCTATATAGGCAATATACTGTATATCTGTGTGGGATATTCAAACACTGGACAGGAGGTCACAAAATGACTTTTTTGGGAGAGCGTGGTAGGTATGCTCTGTTTAGCTATGCATGGAGGGGAGGAGGTGAGCTGTGACATCACCTGTTGTGATTGGTGGATCCTGTGTTATCTATATATATAAGTGTCACTTCTCTGTGTAATCCTGCCTGTAATGATAATAGGAAGACAGCTGAGAATTTTTCTCTGCAGAGCAGGAAGTGACAGACTATTAATAGGCGTAGTGGTCAGTGTGCAGGGAGGGGAGGAGGTGAGCTGTGATATACCTATTGTGGCTTAGTGGTCAAAGTGAAAATTGTAAGTTTTTTCAATTTTTAAAAATTTACTGTAGATTGTGACATCAACAATGTTAAAAAAAAATTGCCAAAAATATGTTGTTTTATACAAGGGCTCATTTTGTGATGTCATTTTCCTGCATGTCTCCAACATGTTACAATGTAGCAATTCTCCTGCCCCCTCCTTTTACTTCAATCTCAGATGGTAAGTCAGTGGCTGTACTGGATGGGCCTATAGGAATATCCATGAATGCATCTCTGAGTGGTTGATGGAGTACAGCGAGGTGACCAGGAGAATCAATCCTGGCGCTCTTCAGATAAGATCTCCCGGCGCCATCACTCCGAGCCGCAGGTTCATCATTCTAATCTGCGCACTGGAAGCCGTCCCTGAGATACTTTGTCAATTACAATTCACATTAAGCCGTTCCTCATGCAAACGGATAATGGACTGAAAGGGATGAGCCGCGGACGGCTGTGTAACATTGATCATGTCCGGCCCCAACTCAGCGGGGAACGCCGAGGACGCATTCTAAGATCCAGAGTTTGTATTCTGCAGATTGCAATTGTCAACGTGTGACACTGGAGGAAACCGCGGCTGCGGTGACAATAAACAGCGCTGAGAGTAATAAGTCAATTGCTTTGAACAATTTGTTCTCCTACTCTGGCAAGGAAGGTTTAGATGATTTCTCTATTTACCTATAGATGATGATCCTTAAAGGGGTTGTCCAGTTAGAGACTATGGATAGCCTATCTGCAAAATAAGCCATCAATAGTAGATCCGAGGGGGTTTGCTGCCTTGGACCCCCACCGATTGCCTGTTTGCTGTTTCGATGCACTTGTGCATGGAGATACTTTTTGCAGGACGCAGACAGCTCCATTCACTCTGTAGTGGTGAGGTCTGGTATTACAGGCAAAGTTCCCATTAAAGATGATCAGCGGGGGTTCAGGGTGGCAAAGTCCTGCTGATCTACTATTGGTTGCCTATCCTAAGAATAGGCCTTTAAAAGGTTACAATCCCTTTAAATAAATGAAAAAAAACTTCACATAAAACTTCAGTGAGGACATACTCATCCAGTCGGTCTGCTCCTCCCCCAGCTCACTTAAAGGGCCACTTCAGTGATTTTTTTCTTAATTCATTAAGTAGCTGTCCCCCCCAGTATGTATAGGTCGGTTGGTTGATTATTTCTTTCTGTTGGAAACTCCTGGCCTTCTTCTTCTCAGAGGGTCATGTGATCTCAGTTTTGACCAGCTCAGATTAAATAGTTAATCAGTCTGTATGATGCTGCTATATGGGCCCTACCATAGAGACTGCCTAGAGGGGACACAGCTCCCGTCACACAGGTGTAATAGAGGCACAAATTATCCCAACATTTCATGCTTCCTCTTGCGTATTGCACAAGCATTTGCACCACCCCATATTCTTCTATGTGGACCTTTGGTGCGTAAATATGCAGAAAGATAATGCAAGTTCTGTTTTTCTTGTGCAAATAAAAAAATCGGGAACTGAGAACGAATCCACTGAAATCAAAGGGTTCTATTCTCTGTGTACTGCGTGTGTAAACCGCTCCGAAGGACATATAATGCAACCTCATTATTGCTCCAGGACATCTAAGGGCTTCTTCAGATTTAGTCCCGTTATGGCAGCCAGCCTTCCACTGCAACAGTGGGGATCAGTGACACCAATCCCCGCTGTTATCCCCTAAAGGGAATCTGTCAACTTAAAAATGCTACCTAAACTGCAGGCATCATGGAATGTAGCGGGAGGAGCTGAACAGATTGATGCATGGTTTTATGGGGTAAATTAATTATAACTTCTATTTAATTTGCATCTCTGCTCATTCTGAGCTGAAGAGTCCAGTGGGCGGAGCCATCAGTGACTGACAGCTAGCCCTGTATGTATGGCCAATCGGCCATACACACACAGCATGTTCAAGCTGGCGGATTCCCTTTAAATGCTGCAATCAATGTTGATCAGTGCATGCAGGGAGCTAGCACCAGGAGGGCACTCTCTCTGTGACGTCATTAGCTGTAGTTATTTAGCTTTATTGTATGATTGGACAATCCGGATAAGTAAATGTTTACCAAACCACCACCAATGACCAAGGAGAGAGAGAAAAAGCCCTGCAGGGCTTTGGGATTTCCCCATAGCAGGAAGAGAGAGGGAGCGGGGCTACAGGGGATTCCCGAGGTTGACGATTTGGATTCCCGAGGGATATATTCATAGTGCAGAGAGCCTCCATCTTTCTCCATATAAATATTGGAACAAGGGGATGATCGCACACCCTCTGTGTTTAGAAATAGTCATTTGTGGTACACAAGGGTTCCAGAGTCCAGAACCACGAATATTCAGAATACACAAACACTTTTTGCAATAATGCTAACTTTTTATGAATTTTAACCCCCTCTGGTCTGCCAAAGGCATATAAATGTCCTGCAGTATGCATGGAACAGGTTTGGGAGCCAAGTCCAATCCATACCCGGCGGCAATTAACTATTTAGATGCCGTGGTCAAAGCGGACCATGTGTATGAACAGTCAGCAGGAGTGGGGGGTCCTTTTGTACCACATTGGCACCCCCTGCAATCAGGGATTGCTGATGCGCTAGAATAACAGCCCTGGGAGCCTTCAGTATATACAGTAGTACAAGGGATCAAATGATAGCAAGTTCAAGTCCTCTGTGGGGACTAAATGAAAGAAAGAAAAGTGAACAAAGTTTTTTAACTGGTAAAATATTAAAAGTTTAACCTCTCCTTTCCATAAAAAACTAAACAATTTAAAACCCCACACATTTGCTATTGCCATTTATGTAAATGTTCAAACTATAAAGCATTACAATTAGAGATGAGCGAACGTACTCGTTTAGGGCGATTTTGAGCACCGCTTTTTCCAAGTAACTGACTACTCGGACGAAAAAATTCGGGGGGTGTCGGGGGTGAGTGGGGGGTTGCAAGGGGAGGGGGGGGGGGGGGAGAGGGAGAGCTCCCCCCTGTTCCCCACTGCTACCCCCCGCCCCCCGAATCTTTTCATCCGAGTAATCAGTTACTCGGAAAAAGCGGTGCTCGGGTGCAAAATCGCCCTAAACAAGTACGTTCGCTCATCTCTAATTACAATATTTCTTTTCCTCAAGGAAGGTTGTTAAAAAGAGGCCAGAAAGCCAGAATGGTGATCTTTTTTTTTTTTTTTTTTTTAATCCTGGCATCCAAAAAATTTGGAAAAAAAAGGGATTTTAAAAAATGTATATTTACCCAAATGGTTTTAATAAAAGCTCACCCTGCAAAAAATGAGCCTTCACACAGACCAATCAACAGAGAAATGAAAATGTTACGAGCCTCTTAATATGGCAACATAAAGCAATTTAATCTAAGAAAAAATCTTTATTTTTTAAAAACAGAAAACATTAAAGCACTGCATAAATGTGGTATCACCATAATCTCAATGACCCAAAGTTTATATGCCATCCTTACTGCATTGTGAAACCTGTAAAACTAAACCACTCAAAATGGTGCAATTGCATTTCTTTTTCATTTCTCCCGATTTTAAATTTTTTGAAAGTTTTTCAGTACATTATCTGCTATCATTAAAAAAATACAACTCCTCCTTGATACGGCTTTGTCAGTGGAAAAATTAAAAAGTGATGGCTCTTAGAAAAAGAAATAAAAAAAATGATAAATCTCTGGTCCTGAAGTGGTTAATGAAGACGCCATGTATTTAACAGAAGGGCAATTGGTTGGGCATATGGCCTATGTAAGGCCAATCAGGAGGGGACCCAGGAATGCAGTGCGGTCCATGATCTCATGAAGAGCCAGTACTGTGCAGTCAGAACGGTCCAGCAGAGGGTCCCTCTAACCGAGACCCAAACAAACGTTATTCTCTCATCACCAATGTATATCGATCACACGTACCTCGTGGGCGGGTTTCCAGGGAAAAACACTGATTTGGACGTTAGGATGCACCGATTCATAAAACTAAAAGAGGAGAAAAATAGTAAAGTAAGTATATAAACAATTCAGTATCCAATAAGTCCTTGCCTGCAATTACATACTGCACTGTATGGGGCATATTTACTTAGAATGGCGTTACATATGCCGGTCTGTGTAAAGATTGTGTCAGCGTAGGTGCGACAAATTATTAAATAGCGCAAAAGTCTAAATACAAATCTTAGACCCAATGTTGTTCAACAGTTTTATAAATGATCTGGAGGAGGGAATTGATGGGAAACCGATCAAATTTGCAGACGACACAAAGGGATAGCTAACACTGGGGAAGAGAGAGAGAGTATTCAGAAGGTTCTATAAAAGCTTGCACAGTGGGCAGCGACTAACAGAATTGTATCTCTCAAGGAGAAATGCGAAGTCCTACATCTGGGCCGGAAAAATGAAAAAAGGACATAAAGAATGGGAGGAATTGGGCTAAGCAGCAGCACATGGGGAAAAGACTTGGGTATACGAATAGATCACAGACTGAACATGAGTCAACACTGTGATGCAGCATCCAAAAAGGCAAACACAATTGTGGGATGTATTAAGAGAAGCATAGGGTCTAGATCCCGTGAGATTATTATCCCCCTCTACTCCCTCCTCTGAATAAATGGGTTCAGCTACTACGCCCCAGGAGAAGCTTGTTAGCGAACCCCTGGGTGGGGTGATGCGTGCGGTACGGCGTTCACCGGCTGTTGTAATTTATGTGTATATCTGATCGAGGCCTCATTCACACGAGCGTTGCCATTTTACGCTGGCTGCATCGTGGCCGAAAATCACAAAAAGGAGGAACAGCCGTGATCAAATCCTGAGATTAATTAACGTTTTCTTGTCCATTCACACTGGCTTACCATGTGAAAAATATGCTGCAGCGCAGAATTCCTCCGGTCGTCAGAAATCCTCGGAATGATTATTATTGCTTAAATAGTGGCAGCTGTCATCGTTCCCGAGCGCCGGCCGCAGGTAAAATCCCTCCCTTTTTTTTTGGTATGGAGGCGCAACACTCTAAGCTACTAGAAGATGTAGATCAAAGTCCAATGTGTGATGGTAAAAGCACTTCTTTTTTTATTATTTTTTCAGAAATTAAAAACCAGCAATGGAATACGCGTTTCGGGGAAGAACCCCTTCGTCAGTTCGGCTGGATAGGACTGTGTGCAGGAGGACAGGGGAGAAAAAAGTGCTTTTTTCTCCCCTGTCCTCCTGCACACAGTCCTATCCAGCCGAACTGACGAAGGGGTTCTTCCCCGAAACGCGTATTCCATTGCTGGTTTTTAATTTCTGAAAAAATAATAAAAAAGAAGTGCTTTTACCATCACACATTGGACTTTGATCTACATCTTCTAGTAGCTTAGAGTGTTGCGCCTCCATACCAGTTCTTTTCACATCCTTTTCGCTACACTTACGCCCACACTGGTGGAGCGTCATCTGGTTGGCAGCACCTCCACCATTCAAAATACTCAATCATTGAAAACTCTGTGTACTCCATAAATATTCCACTACCCTCACTGGGTCTTGCTCCACCCTCCTTTTTCATTTCCTTTACTCCCTTTTTTTTTTAGCTCCCATTGGAGTTTATTGGAGTATCAGCGATTGTCAGTAAACGACAGGTCTGGACCGATCTTTTGATGCAGCGTGAAAAATCGGCAACAGAAACGGTCGCCAATTGGACGTTTTAGCAGTGCGTTCTTTTACACTCCTGGAAATCGCCCACGTGAATGAACACATTGGAATATAATGCTTCACATGGTCGTGATTTTCGGGCGACGTTTTATTGCGGCTAAACAGCCACGTAAAATCGCCGGCGTGAATGAGGCCGAAGATTGTCTGATCATTAGACTGATATTACGTTTATTTCAGACAGTATGGCATTATATGTGATTGTCGCGTTGAGTGCGAGAACTGCTGGGTGATCGCATCCTGCGGACTCCATCCTTGTCCGGGGTTACAAGCAGATGCATCATTTGGATGAGGTTTGGAGGCGTTTTCTTTGAGAGAACCAGGGTGAATATCTCCTTGGTCTGACCGTTCCTCCAATCCCTACACTGAGGGGGAGATCTTCATAACGGACACTGTTTCTGATGTAAATGCTAGTAAGGCCTCATTCACACGGGCGTGGTTTTAGTGCAGTATCGGTGCGCAAAAAAAACATGCCTATACTGCACTAAAAATTGCGTGAACAGGTAATTTTTCGTGCGTAGAGGACCCGAGCCTCATGCACATGAAAATGTCGCATTCGCTGGAGCAGCATGTTGATTTAAAAAAGTGCAGCTGCAGCCGGAGGAGAGAGAGAAAAAACCCTGCAGGGCTTTGGGATTTCCCCATAGCAGGGAGAGAGGGGGCGGGGCTACAGGGGATTCTCGAGGAATATCCACATAGTGCAGAGAGCGAGGGGGCGGGGCTATATGACTTCTCACAGGTATTATCCTTAGCAAGTAGAGAGGGGGCGTGGATAAAGGGCAGATCCCTCTCCCCCACACTCTCAAGGAAGCCCTCTAACCCCGCCCCCTTCTCTCTCCCCGCCATAGGAAAATCCTTTGTAGAGCCCCCTACTGCTGAGGAATTGCCCAACAGCAGGGTTGGCGGAATTCCCTGCTGCTTACAGCAGGTAATTTCAAACTTGCTGCCCAGAAGTACATTTTAAATGTCCGACTGTAAACTCCTGTTAGTCCCACCGGGAATTAAGGGAACCTTCAGGGAGATGAACTGAACCCTCAGTGTTTCCCCTCATCCCCACGGGGACAAACAGGAGTTCACAACGGGACATTTAAAATGTACTTCTGGGTTTTGAGGCGCTGCTGTTTGGAATTCCCTCAGTCGGCAGAAATCCTCCTAATGACTTGTAATCTTCTTTTTGGAGCATTGGACATAACTAAACTCCTCCCATTATTGGAGTCTATGGAAACTCCTGCGCAGCTCGCACCAGCGATAGGTCAGGTCCCATCTTATCGGGCAGCACGGACCTTAGATGCCGCATTGTAGTCACGCCTGTCCTATCTTTTTAAGGTGCAAGTTTTTTGCGCGTCTAAAATTCCTTCATCTGAACGTTTCTATAGGAAACCATTGGTTATATTAGATGTAGTTTTTTTCACGCACCTATTCTGCGCTAAAACCACGCTCATGTGAACAAGGCCTTAAACTGATAAGCCGCGCTCTGCCATGTCCCGTAACAATTTTAAAAGTAGTGTGTGGGGGGGGGGGGGGGGGGTGAGCGCACTTAAAAAGTTGCAATTTTGGAACTTGCTCCAAAATTGTAACTTCTTGATAACACAACTGTGGCCACAAAGTACAAACGCCCCTTCCTGTTCTCATAGCAAGCTCCTAATCGGCTGCAGCCGAATGTAAAGAGTAATTAGAGTTGTAAACTTTTCTTTCATCAATTAGGAGAGGCGAATATAAGAAACTAGATCCCTCTACTGGTAGCTGCAGGCAGATCTCAATATTTGATGAACATGTATATCATAATGCCCTATCTTGCAATGTGTAGAACGGGCTCAGCTCATTCCGTATGCAGCAGGCGGTGTTGCAGTGGCTATAGTTGGAGATACCTCTGATCCCAAGTGTTAAACCCCTTAGAGGCAGTTAGTGCTGACCGCAGCATCTAAGTGGTTATACAGAGGGCTTTCGGTTATACCCAGGGGTTCGCTAACAAGGCTTCCTTTCTTAACTGACTGTCTACCCACAATATAATCAGGATGGAAAATGTTTGTCATGGTAACCAGAGGCCTTGTGAGGTTCAGATCATACAGTTATAATAAAGGAGATCACAGTTTATTCCCCTCAGTATATAATTATGGTCTGTAGTTTATTTAGGTAAATATAGAATACAGAAGGCAACGGCAGTGTCCTCCCAGCAGGCGGAGATAGTACAGGCCCCAGCTGGTCATGTGATGCTGTGCTGATGCATCGTGGGATTGATAGCACAGAATATTGGAAGAAAAAGCAGGGAGGAATCTCCACATTAAGGCCATGTTCACACGGTTGAGAAAATCGCTCGAGATTTGTGTTTTGTGAGATGCACAAATCTTGCACGAATATGAACTCCATTTTTTAGAATGGGATCTTACATATGAGCGATTTTTTTCCTGCATGGCACCGCACTGCACCAGTCCTATCTTTGGGCATGCCCTTGCATTGCCCATTATTTTCAATGGGGCCGGTGGCAGCATTGTGCTGTGTATTAGGTGCACACGAGTACGCTGCAATGACTCCCCATTGAAAACAATGCCTGACAGCTGCAGCGGAGGACCGCCACTTCCCTGAACCAATGGGAGACGGTTTTGATGTAAAAACGCCTTGCATCCCTGGGGAAAAATCACATGTTGGCGAGTGCAATATCAGGCCATGATTCATTGCCCGTGTGAAGTTAGCCTAAGATGGTGGCTGATGAGTATCAAACAGGAGGCTGCACAGTATGGAAGTGACTGTAATATACAGAGTAGACCTCTAGAGAGTGACAGGCAATCAGGTGAGGGGGCAGAGATGGAAAAAGGTATTTTTGCCAGAGTGGCCCTTTAAATGATACCTTTAAAAATACAACTTTTAATGCAAAAACAACAAGTCTTCATACGTCTATGTGGATGGAAACATAAAAAATGTATAGCTTTTGGAAGGTAAGGACGAAAAAAACTCTCTGGTCTTGAAAGAGTTAATCAGATATTTCTAAAAATGAATACGGAAAGTATCCAAGCAAAGATGACTTCGGGCATAATTTACAGATGAGGAAGATGGAAGAGAACCATCGGATGGTAATATGCTAATGAGACACATGACTGTGACCTCACAGCGGAGGCTCATGGATGGCATTAGATGGGGGCGCAGGATATTCCGCCCGGTGGCTGCCGCTTGTTTCCTAAACAAAGAGCGTATGTCATGAAAGAATGAGTATGTGAATGAAGCCGGCGCCGCGCTCGGCCTCCACGGCTCCGGTTGATAAAGGTTTTATCACCTCGCTCGGCGAAGTCCTGCTGCTTGCTGCATAATTCGGATTGAAGAACCCACTGCCACGATCGCCTTTATGTTTCCTGTTGGGGAACGCAATGAAAGGAAGCATTAATTTTAATCACGAGATCATGAAGTTTTAAAGGCAGAGACGAGTAAATGTAGGAGAGACGGTAAGAGCGGATGTTATCGTCCTGCTCCTCACAAACACAAGAGGAGGAAGCATGATGGAGGCCAAGAAGAGGAATACGGCTTAAGGCTGGCGGCACACGAGCGGAAGCGTATTTACGTAGCGTTTTTCTGTAACGACCAATGCTTTTTGCGCGTGCATCGGCATACATTACTGTACTTTTCTGCAACCGCAAGAATGTTTATTTGCACGCGGCAAACAAAGACGCCCCGACTGAGATGTCACATGATCGCTGCAACCAATCTCAGGCTGCAGGGTCACCGTTCTGAACTCCTGGCATCATGGTGACCAGGATGTGAGCGCCGATGCCAGGAGGATGAGCAGCGAAGTCTCTGATTGGCTGCAGCAGTCAAGTGATGTCCTGTGAATTCCTCTTCGACAACAAATAACAGGAAGATGGCGGGCTACAGTGCTGAATCACCGCAGCAGAGAATGGGTTAATTTTTTTTGTAACATAGCTGGTGGTATAGGGGCAACTTTTGGTAACTGGACAACCCCTTTAAAGATTCAGCAAGCGCAGGCAAGGTGTTACCTGAAGGGTCCATTTACATGGGCCAATTCTTGGCCTGTGGAACCAACTCCAATGAAGAAAGCCTACCAATCGGCACTCGTTTACATAGGCCAAGAATCACTTATATCAGGACCAGCAACCCTTGGCACCAAAGGCGTAACTTGAAGCTCCTGGGCCCCAATGCAAAACCTTAATAGGGCCCCCAACTGTAATGCTTTATTCATAGTACTGGCTCCCTATATGGAAACGAGAGGCCTTATGGGCCCCCTAAGGGATCTGGGACCGGGTGCAACCGGATCCCCTATAGTTACGCCAATGCTTGGCACAATCATTCGCCCCCACGGCGCCGGCTGTACACCTCTCCATTCATAATCACACAGGAAAATCGTTCATCAGCTGACTGTTTTCCCTCAGGCGAATGAATTCATGCCCAATAACGGGGCCATGTAGAAGGGTCTTAGGGCTTCTTACAGACTCTATTTAGAATCCTTCCAAATCATTGCTAGAGGATCCTCTGTCCTACAGCATGGTTCTCGGATCCTCTCTACCTGAGGTTGTTGTCATGGGGGGTGTTGAGGGTACCAAGAACTGTAAACACGATCCAGTTGACAGACCTTCCCAGCGTCCCCCGCTATCTAACGATTAGCAGTCCTATAGTACCGTCCGCTATGTACCGATTAGCAGTCCTATAGTACCGTCCGCTATGTACCGATTAGCAGTCCTATAGTACCGTCCGCTATGTACCGATTAGCAGTCCTATAGTACCGTCGGCTATGTACCGATTAGCAGTCCTATAGTGCCGTCCGCTATGTAACGATTAGCAGTCCTATAGTGCCGTCCGCTATGTACCGATTAGCAGTCCTATAGTGCCGTCCGCTATGTACCGATTAGCAGTCCTATAGTGCCGTCTGCTATGTAACGATTAGCAGTCCTATAGTACCGTCTGCTATGTACCGATTAGCAGTCCTATAGTGCCGTCTGCTATGTACCGATTAGCAGTCCTATAGTGCCGTCCGCTATGTAACGATTAGCAGTCCTATAGTACCGTCTGCTATGTAACGATTAGCAGTCCTATAGTGCCATCCGCTATGTAACGATTAGCAGTCCTATAGTACCGTCCGCTATGTACCGATTAGCAGTCCTATAGTGCCGTCTGCTATGTAACGATTAGCAGTCCTATAGTGCCGTCCGCTATGTACCGATTAGCAGTCCTATAGTGCCGTCCGCTATGTACCGATTAGCAGTCCTATAGTGCCGTCCGCTATGTACCGATTAGCAGTCCTATAGTGCCGTCCGCTATGTACCGATTAGCAGTCCTATAGTGCCGTCCGCTATGTACCGATTAGCAGTCCTATAGTACCGTCCGCTATGTACTGATTAGCAGTCCTATAGTACCGTCTGCTATGTAACGATTAGCAGTCCTACAGTGCCGTCTGCTATGTAACGATTAGCAGTCCTATAGTACCGTCTGGTATGTAACGATTAGCAGTCCTATAGTGCCGTCTGCTATGTAACGATTAGCAGTCCTATAGTACCGTCCGCTATGTACCGATTAGCCGTCCTATAGTGCCGTCCGCTATGTAACGATTAGCAGTCCTATATTGCCGTCCGCTATGTACCGATTAGCAGTCCTATAGTACCGTCTGCTATGTACTGATTAGCAGTCCTATAGTACCGTCCGCTATGTAACGATTAGCAGTCCTATAGTACAGTCCGCTATGTAACGATTAGCAGTCCTATAGTACCGTCCGCTATGTAACGATTAGCAGTCCTATAGTACCGTCTGCTATGTAACGATTAGCAGTCCTATAGTACCGTCTGCTATGTAACGATTAGCAGTCTTATAGTGCCGTCCGCTATGTACCGATTAGCAGTCCTATAGTGCCGTCCGCTATGTAACGATTAGCAGTCCTATAGTGCCGTCTGCTATGTAACGATTAGCAGTCCTATAGTGCCGTCCGCTATGTAACGATTAGCAGTCCTATAGTACCGTCCGCTATGTAACGATTAGCAGTCCTATAGTACCGTCCGCTATGTAACGATTAGCAGTCCTATAGTGCCGTCCGCTATGTAACGATTAGCAGTCCTATAGTGCCGTCTGCTATGTAACGATTAGCAGTCCTATAGTACCGTCCGCTATGTACCGATTAGCAGTCCTATAGTGCCGTCCGCTATGTAACGATTAGCAGTCCTATAGTGCCGTCCGCTATCTAACGATTAGCAGTCCTATAGTACCGTCCGCTATGTAACGATTAGCAGTCCTATAGTGCCGTCCGCTATGTACCGATTAGCAGTCCTATAGTGCCGTCCGCTATGTAACGATTAGCAGTCCTATAGTGCCGTCCGCTATGTAACGATTAGCAGTCCTATAGTGCCGTCCGCTATCTAACGATTAGCAGTCCTATAGTGCCGCCTGCTATGTAACGATTAGCAGTCCTATAGTGCCGTCCGCTATGTAACGATTAGCAGTCCTATAGTACCGTCCGCTATGTAACGATTAGCAGTCCTATAGTGCCGTCCGCTATGTACCGATTAGCAGTCCTATAGTGCCGTCCGCTATGTACCGATTAGCAGTCCTATAGTACCGTCCGCTATGTAACGATTAGCAGTCCTATAGTGTCGTCCGCTATGTAACGATTAGCAGTCCTATAGTACCGTCCGCTATGTACCGGTTAGCAGTCCTATAGTGCCGTCTGCTATGTACCGATTAGCAGTCCTATAGTGCCGTCCGCTATGTAACGATTAGCAGTCCTATAGTACAGTCCGCTATGTACCGATTAGCAGTCCTATAGTGCCGTCCGCTATGTAACGATTAGCAGTCCTATAGTACCGTCCGCTATGTAACGATTAGCAGTCCTATAGTGCCGTCCGCTATGTACCGATTAGCAGTCCTATAGTACCGTCCGCTATGTACCGATTAGCAGTCCTATAGTGCCGTCCGCTATGTAACGATTAGCAGTCCTATAGTGCCGTCCGCTATGTAACGATTAGCAGTCCTATAGTGCCGTCCGCTATCTAACGATTAGCAGTCCTATAGTACCGTCCGCTATGTAACGATTAGCAGTCCTATAGTGCCGTCCGCTATGTACCGATTAGCAGTCCTATAGTGCCGTCCGCTATGTACCGATTAGCAGTCCTATAGTACCGTCCGCTATGTAACGATTAGCAGTCCTATAGTGTCGTCCGCTATGTAACGATTAGCAGTCCTATAGTGCCGTCTGCTATGTAACGATTAGCAGTCCTATAGTACAGTCCGCTATGTACTGATTAGCAGTCCTATAGTGCCGTCCGCTATGTAACGATTAGCAGTCCTATACTACCGTCTGCTATGTAACGATTAGCAGTCCTATAGTGCCGTCCGCTATGTACCGATTAGCAGTCCTATAGTGCCGTCCGCTATGTAACGATTAGCAGTCCTATAGTGCCGTCTGCTATGTAACGATTAGCAGTCCTATAGTACCGTCCGCTATGTACCGATTAGCAGTCCTATAGTGCCGTCCGCTATGTACCGATTAGCAGTCCTATAGTGCCGTCCGCTATGTAACGATTAGCAGTCCTATAGTACCGTCCGCTATGTACCGATTAGCAGTCCTATAGTGCCGTCTGCTATGTACTGATTAGCAGTCCTATAGTGCCGTCCGCTATGTAACGATTAGCAGTCCTATAGTGCTGTCCGCTATGTAACGATTAGCAGTCCTATAGTACCGTCTGCTATGTACCGATTAGCAGTCCTATAGTACCGTCCGCTATGTAACGATTAGCAGTCCTATAGTACCGTCCGCTATGTAACGATTAGCAGTCCTATAGTACCGTCTGCTATGTAACGATTAGCAGTCCTATAGTGCCGTCCGCTATGTAACGATTAGCAGTCCTATAGTGCCGTCCGCTATGTACCGATTAGCAGTCCTATAGTGCCGTCCGCTATGTAACGATTAGCAGTCCTATAGTGCCGTCTGCTATGTAACGATTAGCAGTCCTATAGTACCGTCCGCTATGTACCGATTAGCAGTCCTATAGTGCCGTCCGCTATGTACCGATTAGCAGTCCTATAGTGCCGTCCGCTATGTAACGATTAGCAGTCCTATAGTACCGTCCGCTATGTACCGATTAGCAGTCCTATAGTACCGTCCGCTATGTACTGATTAGCAGTCCTATAGTACCGTCCGCTATGTACTGATTAGCAGTCCTATAGTGTCGTCCGCTTTGTACCGATTAGCAGTCCTATAGTACCGTCTGCTATGTAACGATTAGCAGTCCTATAGTGCCGTCCGCTATGTACTGATTAGCAGTCCTATAGTACCGTCTGCTATGTAACGATTAGCAGTCCTATAGTGCCGTCCGCTATGTAACGATTAGCAGTCCTATAGTACCGTCTGCTATGTACCGATTAGCAGTCCTATAGTGCCGTCCGCTATGTACTGATTAGCAGTCCTATAGTACCGTCCGCTATGTAACGATTAGCAGTCCTATAGTGCCGTCCGCTATGTAACGATTAGCAGTCCTATAGTGCCGTCCGCTATGTACCGATTAGCAGTCCTATAGTACCGTCCGCTATGTACCGATTAGCAGTCCTATAGTACCGTCTGCTATGTAACGATTAGCAGTCCTATAGTACAGTCCGCTATGTAACGATTAGCAGTCCTATAGTGCCGTCCGCTATGTAACGATTAGCAGTCCTATAGTACCGTCCGCTATGTACCGATTAGCAGTCCTATAGTGCCGTCCGCTATGTAACGATTAGCAGTCCTATAGTGCCGTCTGCTATGTAACGATTAGCAGTCCTATAGTGCCGTCCGCTATGTACCGATTAGCAGTCCTATAGTACCGTCCGCTATGTACCGATTAGCCGTCCTATAGTGCCGTCCGCTATGTACCGATTAGCAGTCCTATAGTGCCGTCTGCTTTATTTTGTTTGCTCTTCTGGAAACGATATGGATTTACGAAAAAAGGAATCTGCGCTCAGCTGTAACCCGCATGGCGTCTTTTAAGGGGCACAAGCGGGTTAAGTAGAAAGTTGTAGAGTATTGATTTTTAAACAGTAAAGAACTCATAAAGAACATTTTGTGTCTGAAATGAAAGTATCCATTGTGGCGAAGAAGCCCTGAACGCTTCCAGGATCCGCTCCTTTGGGCTTCCAGTTCCAGATTAAATTCTTATTTTTCTCGAAGTATTAAACCACTCGTTGTAAATGATATGTCTCCAAATGTCAGTGTAATACAGGAGATTCTATCTATCTATCTATCTATCTATCTATCTATCTATCTATCTATCTATCTATCTATCTATCTATCTATCTCCTATCTATCTATCTATCTATCTATCTATCTATCTATCTATCTATCTATCTATCTATCTATCTATCTATCTATCTATCTATCCAATCTATCTATCTATCTATCTATCTATCTATCTATCTATCTATCTATCTCATGTATCTATCTATCGATTTCATATCTATCTATCTCATATCTATCTATCTATCTCATATCTATCCATCTATCCTATGTATCTATCTATTTCATATCTATCTATCTATCTATCTATCTCATATCTATCTATTTATCTATCTATCTATGTCATATCTATCTATCTCATATATATCTATCTATCTTATATCTATCTACCTATCTATCTCCTTTCTATCTATCTGTCTATTTATCTATCTCCTATCTATCCATCCATCTATCTATCTTCTATCTAATCTATCTATCAATTTTTTTCTCTCATATCTATCTATCTCATATCTATCTATCTATCTATCTATCTATCTATCTATCTATCTATCTATCTATTTATCCCATATATCTATCTATCTATCTCCTATCTATCTTTCTCCTATCTATCTATCTCATATCTATCTATCTATCTATCTCCTATCTATCTCATATCTATCTATCTATCTATCTATCTATCTATCTATCTATCTATCCCATATATCTATCTATCTATCTCATATCTATCAATCTATTTATCTATTTCATATCTATCAATCTATCTATCTAATATCTATCTCAGTGTAAAACAGGAGATTCTATTTATATCTATCTATCTATCTCATATCTATCTATCTCTTATCTATCTCATATCTATCTATCTATCTTATATCTATCTTTCTATCTCCTATCTATCTCATATCTATCACATATCTACCTATCTCCTATCTATCTATCTCATATCTATCTATCTATCTTATATCTATTTATCTATCTATCTGTCTATCTCATATCTCTATCTTTCTATCTCATATCTATCTATCTCATATCTATCCATCTCATATCTATCTACCTATCTCATATCTATCTCATATCTATCTATCTATCTAATATCTATCTATCTCCTATCTATCTATCTCCTATCTTTCTATCTATCTATCTCATATCTATCTATCTATCTATCTATCTATCTCATATCTATCTACCTATCTCAAATCTATCTCATATCTATCTATCTATCTATCTATCTATCTAATATCTATCTATCTCCTTTCTATCTATCTCCTATCTATCTATCTCCTATCTTTCTATCTATCTATCTCATATCTGTCTATCTCATATCTATCTATCTATCTATCTATCTATCTCATATCTATCTATCTCCTATCTATCTATCTCCTATCTATCTATCTCCTATCTTTCTATCTCCTATCTTTCTATCTATCTATCTCATATCTATCTATCTCATATCTATCTATCTATCTATCTCATATCTATCTATCTATCTATCTATCTATCTCATATCTATCTCTCTCACATCTATCTATCTATCTATAAATCAATCTCATATCTATCTATCTATCTCCTATCTATCTATCTATCTATCTTTATCTATCTATCTATCTATCTATCTATCGATCTCATATCTATCTATCTATCTATCTATCTCATCTCTTATATCTATCTATCTATCTCATATCTATCTATCTATCTTCTATCTATCTATCTATCTCCTATCTATCTATCTCCTATCTTTCTATCTATCTATCTCATATCTATCTATCTATCTATCTCATATCTATCTATCTCCTATCTATCTATCTCCTATCTATCTATCTATCTCATATCTATCTATCTCATATCTATCTATCTATCTCATATCTATCTATCTATCTATCTCATATCTATCTATCTCATATCTATCTATCTCTCTCACATCTATCTATCTATCTATAAATCAATCTCATATCTATCTATCTATCTCCTATCTATCTATCTATCTATCTATCTATCTATCGATCTCATATCTATCTATCTATCTATCTCATCTCTTATATCTATCTATCTATCTCATATCTATCTATCTATCTCATATCTATCTATCTATCTATCTATCTATTGATCTCATATCTATCTATCTCCTATCTAGCTATCTATCTATCTCATATCTATCTATCTATCTCATATCTATCTATCTCTCTATCTATCTATCTATCTCATATCTATCTATCTATCTATCTATCCATCTATCTATCTATCAATCTATCTCATATCTATCTCATATCTATCTATCTATCTATCTATCTATCTCATATTTATCTATCTATCTATCTCATATCTATCTATCTCTCTATCTATCTCATATCTATCTATCTATCTATCTATCAATCTATCTCATGTCTATCTCATATCTATCTATCTATCTATCTATCTCATATTTATCTATCTATCTATCTATCTATCTATCTATCAATCTATCTCATATCTATCTCATATCTATCTATCTATCTATCTATCTCATATTTATCTATCTATCTATCTATCTATCTATCTATCTTTCTCATATCTATCTATCTATCTATCTATCTATCCAATCTATCTATCTATCTATCTATCTATCTATCTATCTATCTATCTATTTTTATCTATATATCTCATGTATCTATCTATCGATTTTTATATCTATCTATCTCATATCTATCTATCTATCTATCTATCTATCTATCTATCTATCACATACCTATGTATCTATCTATCTCCTATCTATCTGTCTATCTATCTTTCTCATATCTATCTATCTATCTATCTGATATTTATCTATCCATCTATCTATCTACCCAATCTATCTATCTATCTATATCTATCTCATGTATCTATCTATCGATTTCATATCTATCTATCTATCTCATATCTATCTATCTATCTATCTATCTCATATCTATCCATCTATCCTATCTATCTATCTATCTATCTATTTATCTATCTATCTATCTATCTATCTATCTATCTATCTCATATCTATCTATCTATCTATCTCCTTTCTATCTATCTGTCTATTTATCTATCTCATATCTATCTATCTATCTCATATCTATCTATCTTTCTCATATCTATCTATCTTTGTCATATCTATTTATCTATTTCATATCTATCAATCTATCTATCTAATATCTATCTCAGTATAATACAGGAGATTCTATCTATCTATATCTATCTCATATCCATCTCTTATCTATCTATCTATCTTATATCTATCTTTCTATCTCATGTCTATCACATATCTATCTATCTCCTATCTATCTATCTATCTCATATCTATCTATTTATCTATCTATCTATCTTATATCTATTTATCTATCTGTCTATTTCATATCACTATCTTTCTATCTCATAGCTATCTATCTATCTATCTATCTATCTATCTATCTATCTATCTATCTATCTATCTATCTATCTATCTATCTCATATCTATCTCATATCTATCTATCTATCCCATATCTATCTCCTATTATCTATCTCATATCTATCTATCTCCTACCTATCTATCTATCTACCTATCTATCTATCTCATATCTATGTATCTCCTATCTATCTCCTATCTATCTCATATCTATCTATCTATCTATCTATCTATCTCATATCTATCTATCTATCTATCTCATATCTATCTATCTATCTATCTTCTCTATCACATATCTACCTATCTATCTATCTCATCTCTATCTAGCTCCTATTTATCTATCTATCATATTGATTTATGTGGACCCTTTATAAAGACCTTGATTCCTGCATTAATTACTACTAACACAATGTGGTTTGAATTGTATCTGTTATGATTATAAACAAACACAATGTAACTAATACCACAGACAATTGTGCTGTCTATGTCTTTATTGAACACATTGAAGAAACATCCATGGTGCAAGGAGAAAAAGCAGGTTAACCATGAGTTCTATAGCCTGCAGATCTCTCTTTAGCAGCGATCACCTCCACCAAATGTTTCCTGGAGCTGCAATTTAGATTTGTGTTAGGATTCAGGAAGAATTTTGGACCATTTCTGTAAATGTGTTTCAGCTCATCAATATTTCCAGGTAACTTCAAAAGGTTCACTTACTTTTTCTTGCATCTATCTATCCATACAGCACAATACTAAGGCAGTAGAGATGAGCGAGCACCAAAATGCTCGGGTGCTCGTTACTCGAGACAAATTTTTCGCGATGCTCGAGGGTTCGTTTCGAGTAACGAACCCCATTGAAGTCAATGGGCGACCCGAGCATTTTTGTATATCGCCGATGCTCGCTAAGGTTTCCATTTGTGAAAATCGGGGCAATTCAAGAAAGTGATGGGAACGACACAGCAACGGATAGGGCAGGCGAGGGGCTACATGTTGGGCTGCATCTCAAGTTCACAGGTCCCACTATTAAGCCACAATACCGGCAAGAGTGGGCCCCCCCCCCCCCAACAATTTTTACTTCTGAAAAGCCCTCATTAGCAAGGCACACCTTAGCTAAGCACCACACTACCTCCAACAAAGCACAATCACTGCCTGCATGACACTCCGCTGCCACTTCTCCTGGGTTACATGCTGCCAATTCCCCCCCCCCCCCCACGACCCAGTGTCCACAGCGCACACCAAACTGTCCCTGCCCAGCCTTCAGCTGCCCTCATGCCACGCCACCCTCATGTCCATTTATAAGGGCGTCTGCCACAGGAACCGCAGGCACACACTGCAGAGGGTTGGCATGGCTAGGCAGCAACCCTCTTTAAAAGGGGCGGGGCGATAGCCCACAATGCTGTACAGAAGCAATGAGAAATCCAATCCTGTGCCACCTCCATCAGGAGCTGCACACGTCGGCATAGCAATGGGGAACCTATGTGCCACACACTATTCATTCTATCAAGGTGTCTGCACGCCCCAGTCAGACCGCGGTTTTTTATAAATAGTCACAGGCAGGTACAACTCCGCAATGGGAATTCCGTGTGCACCCACAGCATGGGTGGCTCCCTGGAACCCACCCGCTGTACATAAATGTATCCCATTGCATTGCCCATCACAGCTGAGGTAGTAATGTCGTGCTTAATGCAGGTGGGCTTCGGCCCACACTGCATGCCCCAGTCAGACTGGGGTTCTTTAGAAGTGGAAACAGATGCATTTACAACTCCCTGTGGACCCACAGCATGGGTGGCTCCCTGGAACCCACCGACGGTACATAACAATATCCCATTGCATTGCCCAACACAGCTGATGTAACGTCAGCTGTAATGCAGGTGGGCTAAAAATTCATTTGATTACACTGTAGGCGAGGGCCCACAAAAATTGGTGTATCAACAGTACTAATGTACATCAGAAAAATTAGCCATGGCCAACCAAGAGGGCAGGTGAAACCCATTAATCGCTTTGGTTAATGTGGCTTAATTTGTAACTAGGCCTGGAGGCAGCCCAGTTAAAATAAAAATTGGTTCAGGTGAAAGTTCCAACGCTTTTAAGAGCATTGAAACGTCTAAAAATTGTTTACAAAAATTATTTGAGTGAGCCTTGTGAGCCTAAGAAAAATTGCCCGTTCAGCGTGATTACGTGAGGTTTCAGGTGGAGGAGCAGGAGGAGGAGGAGGAATATTAGACACAGATTGATGAAGCAGAAATGTCCCCGTTTTGGATGGTAAGAGAGAACGTAGCTTCCATCCGCGGGTGCAGCCTACGTATTGCTTACGTATCGCTGCTGTCCGCTGGTGGAGAAGAGAAGTCTGGGGAAATCCAGCCTTTGTTCATCTTGATGAGTGTTAGCCTGTCGGCACTGTCGGTTGACAGGCGGGTACGCTTATCTGTGATGATTCCCCCAGCCGCACTAAACACCCTCTCTGACAAGACGCTAGCCGCAGGACAAGCAAGCACCTCCAGGGCATACAGCGCGAGTTCAGGCCACGTGTCCAGCTTCGACACCCAGTAGTTGTAGGGGGCAGAGGCGTCACGGAGGACGGTCGTGCGATCGGCTACGTACTCCCTCACCATCCTTTTACAGTGCTCCCGCTGACTCAGCCTTGACTGGGGACCGGTGACACAGTCTTGGTGGGGAGCCATAAAGCTGTCAAGGGCCTTAAAGAGTGTTGGCCTGCCTGTGCTGTACATGTTGCCTGATCTCTGCGCCTCCCCTGCTACCTGGCCCTCGGAACTGCGCCTTCGGCCTCTACCGCTGTCGTATGGGAATTTTACCATCAGTTTGTCCGCCAGGGTCCTGTGGTATAGCAACACTCTCGAACCCCTTGCCTCTTCGGGAATAAGAGTGGAAAGGTTCTCCTTATACCGTGGGTCGAGCAGTGTGTACACGCAGTAATCCGTAGTGGCCAGAATGCGTGTAACGCGAGGGTCACGAGAAAGGCATCCTAACATGAAGTCAGCCATGTGTGCCAGGGTACCTGTACGCAACACATGGCTGTCCTCACTAGGAAGATCACTTTCAGGATCCTCCTCCTCCTCCTCCTCCTCCTCAGGCCATACACGCTGAAAGGATGACAGGCCAGCAGCATGTCTACCCTCACCAGTGGACCAAGCTGTGTCTTCCCTCTTCTCCTCATCCTCCTCATGCTCCTCCTCCTCCTCTTCATCGCGCTGAGATATAGACAGGAGGGTGCTCTGACTATCCAGCGGCATACTGTCTTCCCCCGCCTCGGTTTCCGAGCGCAAAGCGTCTGCCTTTATGCTTTGCAGGGAACTTGCAGGGAATGGTGACGCTAATGATTGCAGCATCGCCGCTCACCACCTTGGTAGACTCCTCAAAGTTTCGAAGGACCTGGCAGATGGCTGCCAACCAGGCCCACTCTTCTGAAAATAATTGAGGAGGCTGACTCCCACTGCGCCGCCCATGTTGGAGTTGGTATTCCACTATAGCTCTACGCTGCTCATAGAGTCTGGCCAACATGTGGAGCGTAGAGTTCCACCGTGTGGGCACGTCACACAGCAGTCGGTGCACTGGCAGATTAAACCGATGTTGCAGGGTCCGCAGGGTGGCAGCGTCCGTGTGGGACTTGCGGAAATGTGCGCAGAGCTGGCGCACCTTTCCGAGCAGGTATGACAAGTGTGGGTAGCTTTTCAGAAAGCGCTGAACCACCAAATTAAAGACGTGGGCCAGGCATGGCACGTGCGTGAGGCTGCCGAGCTGCAGAGCCGCCACCAGGTTACGGCCGTTGTCACACACGACCATGCCCGGTTGGAGGCTCAGCGGCGCAAGCCAGCGGTCGGTCTGCTCTGTCAGACCCTGCAGCAGTTCGTGGGCCGTGTGCCTCTTATCTCCTAAGCTGAGTAGTTTCAGCACGGCCTGCTGACGCTTGCCCACCGCTGTGCTGCCACGCCACGCGACACCGACTGCTGGCGACGTGCTGCTGCTGACACATCTTGATTGCGAGACAGAGGTTGCGGAGGAGGAGGAGGGTGGTTTAGTGGAGGAAGCATACACCGCCGCAGATACCACTACCGAGCTGGGGCCCGCAATTCTGGGGGTGGGTAGGACGTGAGCGGTCCCAGGCTCTGACTTGGTCCCAGCCTCCACTAAAGTCACCCAATGTGCCGTCAGGGAGATGTAGTGGCCCTGCCCGCCTGTGCTTGTCCACGTGTCCGTTGTTAAGTGGAGCTTGGCAGTAACCGCGTTGGTGAGGGCGGGAGACGTGGTCGTGCAGGGCTGGGACGGCACATCGGGAAAAGTAGTGGCGACTGGGAACTGAGTAGCGCGGGGCCGCCGCCGCCATCATACTTTTGAAGGACTCCGTTTCCACAAGCCTATACGGCAGCATCTCCAGGCTGATCAATTTTGCTATGTGCACATTTAACGCTTGAGCGTGCGGGTGCGTGTCGGCGTACTTGCGCTTGTGCTCAAACACTTGCGCTAGCGACGGCTGGACGGTGCGCTGAGAGACATTGGTGGATAGGGTCGAGGACAGCGGAGGTGAGGGTGTGGGTGCACGCCAGGAGACGGTAGTACCTGTGTCCTCAGAGCGGGGTTGGATCTCAGTGGCAGGTTGGGGCACAGGGGGAGAGGCAGCGGTGCAAACCGGAGGCGGTGAACGGCCTTCGTCCCACCTTGTGGGGTGCTTGGCCATCATATGTCTGCGCATGCTGGTGGTGCTGAGGCTGTTGATGGTGGCTCCCCGGCTGATCTTGGTGCGACAAAGGTTGCACACCACTGTTCGTCGGTCGTCTGCACTCTCAGTGAAAAACTGCCAGACCTTTGAGCACCTCGGCCTCTGCAGGGTGGCATGGCGCAAGGGGGCGCTTTGGGAAACAGTTGGTGGATTATTCGATCTGGCCCTGCCTCTACCCCTGGCCACCGCACTGCCTCTTGCAACCTGCCCTGCTGCTGCACTTGCCTCCCCCTCTGAAGACCTGTCCTCAGTAGGCGTAGCAAACCAGGTGGGGTCAGTCACCTCATCATCCTGCTGCTCTTCCTCAGAATCCTCGGTGCGCTCCTCCCTCGGACTTAATGCCCTTACTACTACCTCACTGATAGACAACTGTGTCTCATCGTCATCGGCCTCCTCACCCACTGAAAGGTCTTGAGACAGTTGCCGGAAGTCCCCAGCCTCATCCCCCGGACCCCGGGAACTTTGCAATGGTTGTGTCAGGACAGTGTCCGGGATATGGGGGTCCCTGAGATATCCCGCAACCCCTGTCCCTGCCTACTTGCCCCCCTGGGCTAACCCCCAGGGCGACAACTGGGCGGCGGTCCCTACCCTCACTAGGGAAGCGGGACACGGGAAGACAAACAGACACTGAGACAAAACAACGGTAGAATGGTCAGACAATCCGGGTTGGCAACAAGAGGGTACGCAGTACGGAGGGGTCAGGCAAAAACGTAGTCAAGTCCAAAAGCAGGTGTCAGGAAAGCCGGGGTCACAAAGAGTAGTCAGGATAAACGCGGGTGCAGCTGGAGAACCAAACTAACACTGGCAAGGGCTGAAAGGAAAACACACATATTTAAATGCTGTCAGTGCTCCCGCCCCAGAAGCTGATTGGGGCGGGGAGCCTGACAGCAGCAGGGCTAATCAGGGAGGTGCTGGGGGCACGCCCCCAGTCTTGCTGCACAGACAGTTACTAGGGAAGCCAGCCTGGTAGTCAAGTGACTAGAAGCACCAGCTGCCTCCCTAGCAACCCGGCGGCGACCAGTCTTACAGCGGCCCGGGGAGATCACAAGAACCGGGGCTCCCCTGTGCCGCACTCCTGTAACCCGGGTGGCAGGACCGGTGGTGTGGGCACGGCGGCCCCGAGAGTTGCAGGTTCTGACAGTACCCCCCCTTCTACGGGGGGACACCGGACCCCCATGGCCAGGTGCGGGCTTAAGCGGGAAAGCCCTGTGGAATGACTGGACTAGGCGTGGCGCATGAACGTCCCTGGCAGGGACCCATGTCCTATCCTCAGGGCCAAATCCTCTCCAGTGGACCAGGTACTGCAGCACACCTCTAACCCGTCGGGCATCAACAAGCCTTTCTACTTCATACTCCAGTTCCCCCTGTACCAGAGAAGGAGGGGGCGGGTTCTGGGTGGGTAGAACTGGAGTCACATACTTCTTAAGCAAGCTTTTGTGAAAAACCTTGTGGACCTTCCAGGAGTCAGGAAGTGCCAACTTATATGACACCGGGTTGATAACCTGCGAAACAGTAAATGGGCCAATGAACCGAGGAGCAAGTTTCAGGGAGGGAACCTTAAGTCTCAGATTCTTGGATGACAATAAAACTTGCTCCCCGACCACAAAAGGTGCAGAGATAGTACATCTTTTATTTGAGTATTTACGCAGTTTCTCTTGGGAACCCTGAAGGTTCTTACGAACCTGGGCCCAAACTGTGCACAGTTCCTCAGAGGATATGTCAGCGGCCGGATTGTTCGAGACAAAAGGAGTACAAAGCGAGAACCGGGGATGGAACCCATAGTTACAAAAAAAAGGTGACAATTGGGTCGACGAGTTAACATGGTTGTTAATAGCAAATTCGGCGAGAGGTAAGTAGTTGGCCCACTGATACTGGTTATCAGAGACAAAAAGTCGCAGGTACTGGATAAGTTCTTGATTCATCCGTTCCGTTTGTCCGTTACTCTCGGGATGGAAAGCGGAGGAAAAAGACAAATTAACGTTTAGATTTTTACAGAAAGCTCGCCAGAAGCGAGCGACGAACTGAACCCCTCTATCTGACACAATATCCTCGGGGATCCCATGTAACCGAACAATCTCCTTGATGAACATTTCAGACAGAAGTTTGGCGTTAGGCAACTTGCAAAGCGGAACAAAATGTGACATTTTAGAGAAACGGTCAACTATTACCCAAATGACCGTATTCCCCAGCGAGGATGGCAGATCAGTAATAAAATCCATGGACAAATGGGACCATGGCCTGGACGGAATGGGCAAGGGAAGAAGAGGACCCTCAGGACGTCTCCTGAGATTCTTCCCCCTTGCGCAAACCGGGCACGCGGACACAAATAACCGTACATCCTTGGCCATGAGCGGCCACCAATAGAGTCTGGATACTAACTCCAGAGTACCCCTGATGCCGGGGTGTCCAGCTAGGACTGAAGCATGTGTCTCCTCTAACACTTTCAATCTCAGTGACAACGGGACAAATAATTTGCCTTCCGGAAGGGCTTCAGGAGCTGATTGTTGAGCGGCGTGTATGAGAGGTGAAAGGTCGGAGGAGACAGCAGCGAGGACCACCCCAGGGGAGAGAATGCTCTCAGGCTCAGACTCGGAAGGTTCCGGAGAACCAAAACTCCTAGACAGGGCATCAGCCTTGACATTCTTAGAACCGGGTCTATAGGTAACAACAAAATTGAACCGAGAGAAAAACAAGGCCCAGCGGGCTTGCCGAGCATTTAACCTCTTAGCAGAATCTAAATAGGTGAGGTTTTTATGGTCTGTGAGTACCGTGATCTGGTGATGGGCTCCTTCCAAAAAATGCCTCCACTCTTCGAAAGCCCACTTAATAGCCAGCAATTCCCGGTTGCCTATATCATAGTTCCGTTCAGTGGAAGAGAACTTTCTAGAAAAATAGGCACACGGTCTAAGGTTAGTGAGTGTGGAGGGACCTTGGGACAGTACCGCTCCCACACCAAACTCAGAGGCATCTACCTCCACCACAAAAGGGCAGGACAGATCCGGTTGTACTAGGACGGGCGCAGAAGAGAACGCCGCCTTTAGGGTATCGAAGGCCCTCAGAGCCTCAGAAGACCAGGTACTCACATCTGCTCCCTTTCTAGTGAGGTCCGTTAGAGGTTTAGCCACCACGGAGAAGTCTTTAATGAATTTGCGATAGTAGTTGGCGAAGCCGAGGAAGCGTTGAAGGGCTTTCAATGAACCTGGCTGGGCCCACTCCGTGATGGCTTTCACCTTCCCAGGATCCATCTGGAAGTCGCATGGTGTGATGATATACCCTAAGAATGATATCTTTTGTACCCCGAAAACACATTTCTCGAGTTTAGCAAACAGCTTGTTATGTCTGAGTCGAGCTAGCACAGTCTGAACATGAGTATGGTGACTCGGCAAGTCGGAGGAAAAAATCAGAATGTCGTCTAGATATACAACAACGAACACCCCCATGATATCCTGAAACACTGAATTCATGTACCCCTGAAAAATGGCGGGGGCGTTACACAATCCAAAAGGCATAACTAGGTATTCAAAATGACCGAGGGGCGTATTGAAGGCGGTTTTCCACTCATCCCCCTCCCGAATGCGGATGAGGTTGTATGCTCCCCTGAGATCAAGTTTAGAAAACCATTGGGCACCAGCGACCTGGTTGAGGAGGTCAGGAATGAGTGGAAGAGCATACTGGTTTCGGACTGTGATTTTATTTAGCTCTCTATAGTCAATACAGGGCCGGAGACCCCCATCCTTTTTCTCAACGAAGAAAAACCCGGCACCCACCGGGGATTCTGAGGGCCGGATGTGCCCCTTGGCCAAGCTGTCCTGGATATAGTCCCTCATGGATTCTCTCTCTGGAACCGTAACATTATAAATGCGGCCCTTAGGAAGTTTGGCCCCAGGAATCAAGTCGATTTTACAGTCCCATTCCCTATGAGGGGGCAGAGCTTCAGATAATTGCTTGGAGAACACGTCAGAAAAATCAGAGAGGTAATCAGGTAGGGGACTCCCCTCGCAGGTGGAGATTCCCACCTTCACTGGACAAAGGTGGTTGGCACAGCGGGGACCCCACTCTACCAGTTCCAACGTGTCCCAATTTACTACCGGGTTGTGCTCCCGGAGCCAGGGGAGGCCTAGGACGACGTCCACAGACAAATCTCTCATCACCAGAAAAGTGCAGGTTTCAACGTGTAGGGCTCCTATAGTAAACCTTACTTCAGGGGTAACCAGATTAACAACCCCTGCTTGCAATGGAGTGGAGTCCACTCCTGAAACAAAAATCGGAGTCTCTAAACGTAACAAAACCCCGGACAGTTGAGCAACGAAATTAAAGTTAACGAAATTAGCAGCAGCCCCAGAATCAACGAAGGCTTGCCCAGTACGGTGGAAAGCATGAAATTCTAGGGTGCAGGGCAATAACATTTTGGACAACACAGGGAGTACCTTGGCTCCTAGACAGTCCTCCCGACAACTGCCTAGGAGCGGAAGTTTTTCCTGCCGTGGCTTCTTAGCGCAGGTTGCAATGCGGTGACCCAGCTCCCCACAGTAGAAGCAGAGGTTCTTCTTCAGGCGGTATTCCCGTCGTTGCTTGGGGTTCATGGCTCCCAGCTCCATGGCCTCGGTGGTGGGAGGTAAAAAGGTCGGGTCAGTCGAAGAAGTGGACGTGGGGAGTGGGGTGGTCCGAGCGGCGTGTCTGGCCCTCAAACGTCGGTCGGCCCGAATAGCCAGCGACATGGCTTGCTCCAGGGTTCTAGGCTCCGGGTGGGCCACGAGTAGGTCCTTAAGACCCTCAGACAGACCGGTCAAAAATAGGTCTTTTAGGGCGGCATCATTCCACCCGGATTCTGTACAATGTTGGCGGAATACAGCGCAGTAGTCCTCCGCCATCTTGCGACCCTGGCGCAGGGCCAGAAGCTTGGAGACTGCGTAGCCGGCCCGGTCGGGTTCGTCATAAATTTGACCCAAGGCGGAAAAAAAGGCGTCAAGGGATAGTCGGGTGGGAGAGCCAGCTGGTAACGAGAAAGCCCAATTTTGGGGCTCTCCCCTCAGGCGGGTAATTACGATTCCCACTTTCTGGTATTCAGTACCAGAGGAGTGGGGGCGGAGATCAAAGTAGAGCTTGCAGCTCTCTCTAAATGCAAAAAACTGACCTCTCTCTCCGGAGAAGCAATCCGGAAGCGTGGCTCGAGGTTCTGACATTGTTCCTGGAGCGGAAGGGGGCTGCATGGGACCTGCAGCTGCCACTTGTTCCTGTAGCTGCAAGCGGGCTGTTAGGTCCTGGGCAAGGGTCGTAAGGACCTGGACCTGGTTCGCTAAAGCCGCCACGGCCTCCATCGAGGGGCTCAAAGTTGCCGGGCGGATGCAAGGGTCTGACCTTCGTTCGGCCAGTGTTACTGTCAGGACAGTGTCCGGGATATGGGGGTCCCTGAGATATCCCGCAACCCCTGTCCCTGCCTACTTGCCCCCCTGGGCTAACCCCCAGGGCGACAACTGGGCGGCGGTCCCTACCCTCACTAGGGAAGCGGGACACGGGAAGACAAACAGACACTGAGACAAAACAACGGTAGAATGGTCAGACAATCCGGGTTGGCAACAAGAGGGTACGCAGTACGGAGGGGTCAGGCAAAAACGTAGTCAAGTCCAAAAGCAGGTGTCAGGAAAGCCGGGGTCACAAAGAGTAGTCAGGATAAACGCGGGTGCAGCTGGAGAACCAAACTAACACTGGCAAGGGCTGAAAGGAAAACACACATATTTAAATGCTGTCAGTGCTCCCGCCCCAGAAGCTGATTGGGGCGGGGAGCCTGACAGCAGCAGGGCTAATCAGGGAGGTGCTGGGGGCACGCCCCCAGTCTTGCTGCACAGACAGTTACTAGGGAAGCCAGCCTGGTAGTCAAGTGACTAGAAGCACCAGCTGCCTCCCTAGCAACCCGGCGGCGACCAGTCTTACAGCGGCCCGGGGAGATCACAAGAACCGGGGCTCCCCTGTGCCGCACTCCTGTAACCCGGGTGGCAGGACCGGTGGTGTGGGCACGGCGGCCCCGAGAGTTGCAGGTTCTGACAGGTTGGGCATCAGTCACGATAAACTCCTCTGGTGGGAGAGGAACCACTGCTGCCCAATCTGAGCAGGGGCCCGAGAACAGTTCCTGGGAGTCTGCCCGCTCCTCAGAATGTCTCATTTTCATGGAGTGAGGAGGCTGGGAGGAAGGAGGAGCAGCAGCCAGAGGATTCTGAGTTGCAGCAGTGGACGGCGCAGAACTCTGGGTGGACGATAGGTTGCTGGAAGCACTTTCTGCCATCCACGACAGGACCTGCTCACACTGCTCATTTTCTAATAAAGGTCTACCGCGTGGACCCAATAAATGTGCTATGAATGTGGGGACGCCAGAAACGTGCCTCTCTCCTAATCCCGCAGCAGTCGGCTGCGATACACCTGGATCAGGAGCTCGGCCTGTGCCCACACCCGGACTAGGGCCTCCGCGTCCTCAGCCGCGCCCACGTCCTCTAGGCCTACCCCTACCCCTCAGCATGCTGTATTACCAGGAATGCAGAAACGCAACACTGTAATTTAATGTGCCGCTTATTGGCCTGTGGTTGTAGGCTGAGTTCGCTTACAGAACGCCAGGAAATAATTTTGCGCAAGCCTGCTGTAACACTTAGCTGGCTGCGTATTTATTTGGAGAACTACTACCCCCAGCAGACACAGACCCAGAGCACTGAGCAGAGTGACAGGCAGGCCAAATATTTTTTTTTCAAATATTTTTTTCCAAAGGACCACTGCGTATATTCAATCTATAATATATGTCTTCTGGCCCTGCCTACACAATTCTATCCCTGTAGTATTACTGCAGGGCGCAATGCTCTGCACGGCCGATATAGCAAAAAAAAAAAATGTGCAACACTGCTAAAAGCAGCCTCCACACTACTGCACACGGTTAGATGTGGCCCTAAGAAGGACCGTTGGGGTTCTTGAAGCCTACAATAACTCCTAAGGCTCTCCCTACAGCAGCTCAGGCACCAGCAGCACTGTCCCTCAGCTAACTCACAAGGCATCTGTGGCGAGCCGCGGGAGGGGCCGATTTATATACTCGGGTGACACCTGATCTCACCAGCCACTCACTGCAGGGGGGTGGTATAGGGCTTGAACGTCGCAGGGGGAAGTTGTAATGCCTTCCCTGTCTTTCTATTGGCCAGAAAAGCGCGCTAACGTCTCAGAGATGAAAGTGAAAGTAACTCGAACATCGCGTGGTGCTCGCCTCTAGTAACGAGCATCTCGAACACCCTAATACTCGAACGAGTATCAAGCTCGGACGAGTACGTTCGCTCATCTCTATAAGGCAGCAATATAGGTCATGGGGCTCCATTAGACTTCTATAAGCCCCTGATTTCATCCTTGCAGAGTGCCGCACCTGATGCAAAGCACCACAGTTTTTCCCCAGCTTTCCTCTGTAGTACAGCTATGAAAGTGTGGGAAATAGTTGGCTACAAGAACGAGTGAAGAGAACCATCTTACCTTTTATAGAAGTAACATAAGAAGATAATAGTAACTTCTGTCAATAGAAACGTTAATCCAATAGTGATACCAATCCACAGACCTGTATGGGAAGAAGGCAGAGAGCTCAAATGTAGTGAAATCCTCACAATTACTGATATTATAATTATTAAAGAGGTCATTCAGCCTTTAAAAAATCACCCCCACCCCAGCGATCAGATATTGATGATGCATCTTGAATTTTTAAAGGATGGATAACTTGTTTAACCCTTTCCAATCCACTGTCTCACGTCTAAAGACATTCTGATTGAAGGCTGTACAGCTCCGATATAGTAAGACGTCCGGCAGGGTATTCTTACTGTATATTACTGGCCGCTCTGTTGTCGAGGGCCTCTCCAGCATGTCCAACACCGCAGTACTGGCTCTAGCCAGCAGGTGGCGCCATTGTATAATGGCAGAAAGAGAAAACCCCTCCGAAAACCCTGAATCCAAGGGATTGCAAAGGGTTAAAGGGCTGCTCTGGTAATTTTTAAAAATGTATTCATTATGCATCTATAGATGAGCCGGCCAAGGTTACCTTGGTTAGTTAGCTTCCACAACAAATGGCTCAGGACCTAAAAGGGTTAAATTATAATCAAAAGTCCAAAACCCTATGCCAAAGGCAATAATAACCCCGTATTAAAAGCCCAGAGCCCCTCCTATCGCAGTACATAGCACAATATAAACAAGCAAAAAGTATCCTGTAGATATAAATGTCCACAGGTGTGCATAAAGGTAGGGGAGGCAATGCTCCCTCCACTACCGCTACACTCTATGACACCATAGGGTTAAAAAGTGTGAGCAACCAGATAGGGTACAAATACAGTATGGGGATCGGATTTAAAAGAAACCACTCAGCCCCCTCCCTCTGACATGTTTTGCCAGAGATCTGGTGCCCTCCGGGGAAACGGGGCTATAGACGCCATCCAGTAACATACAACCTCTTTAAAGGCCAAGGGTTCAGCCAGCAGGGCTCATCAACCAATCAGATAAGATAGGGTTCAACAACTATTGACATCCGGCCAATCAGGGCCATGATCTCCACCTCGTCGTATCTCCAGGCATCCACTGTGAGAGCGTTCTGAAGGCATATATGTCAGCGGAGGAGGTGACCAAAGGGAATTCCTCCCATAACACTTGAGCTGCCGCAGATAGTGCTATTAAGGCATGTATCTCAATGAAGGAGGTGATTGAGGGAAATCCCTCCCAAAACACTCGCGCTCCTGCAGATGGGGAGCGCTCCAGAAAAGCATATATCAATGGAGGAGGTGACCGGGGGAGGAGGGGAAACCTAAGCCTTTGGCATAGGTTTTTGACCTTGCTTAGCTTTCCTTTTTGTCTAAAACTTCCAACCTCTTACTCCTCAGAAGGTCATGTGATTTCAAGTCTGACCAGCTCAGATCTACTTGGGGTTATGCTGTCTGAAACTAGTCAATCTCTCAATTTGTGTTATGCTGCTGCATGAATCCTATCATAGAAACTGCTTAAAGAGGCACAAATGCATTCCTGTCACAGTTATTGACGATGATCACACAGCTATGATAAAGGAGATCACAGCTCATCCTCCTGACTGTATACTTATGGTCTATAGCTTGTTTGGGTGAATATAGAAGGTAATGATAGTTAAACTGTCCACCTAGCAGGCAAAAATGATATAGTCTCAGCTAATACTGCACTGATGCATCATGGGACTTTTGTGAAACTGAAAGTAAAAAGTCTCACCCTCAACATGGTCCTTGATAAGCATCAGATGGGGCTGCAATGCATGGAATTACCTCCAGAGTCTGACAGGAGATCGAGCAGGGATGGAAAAATGTGTTTGCATCAAAGTGGCCCTTTTAAATTCTAGTACTTGTTACATGTAGACTTAAAGGACATCTTCAACCTACGAGTGCTGGCTAAATGTTCCCGCTCCTGTGCCATGTATAGTATTTAACAAGTTACAGCTTTAACAAAGCTTAAAGGGGTTGTCTCATGAAAGCATTTGGGGTTATACACTTCTGTATGGCCATATTAATGCACTTTGTAATATACATCGTGCATTAAATATGAGCCATACAGAAGTTATTCACTTACCTGCTCCGTTGCTGGCGTCCTCGTCTCCATGGATCCGTCTAAAATCGCCTCTTCTGGCAATTTTAGACGCGCTTGCGCTGTGCGGTCTTCTCTCTTCTGAATGGGGCCGCTCGTGCCGGAGAGCTGCTCCTCGTAGCTCCGCCCCGTCACGTGTGCCGATTCGAGCCAATCAGGAGGCTGGAATCGGCAATGGACCGCACAGTGAAGATCCCGGCGGCCATCTTACTAAGGTAAGTAAGAAGAAGGAAGAAGTTGCCGCAGCGCGGGGATTCGGGAAAGTACTACCCGTTTTTTTTTTTTTTAACACATGCATCGGGTTTGTCTCGCGCCGAACGGGGGGCCTATTGAATTAAAAAAAAAACGTTTCGGCATGAGACAACCCCTTTAAGACCGCGTTCACATCTGCTCTGGAACCTCCAGAGGTTCTGTTGTAGATCCGACACAGAATACCAGAAGAAATAGCGCAGCATGTGTAGTGACCGTGCTGGCTCTACTGGCCAATATTAACATCTCAGGGAGGCTGTGGCACCAGATGCATTCATATTATACTGTATTTCATCATTTGTCTTTATCTTCAGTATCTCTGCCTGGCCTTAACAACTGGAAATCCCCTGCTATGGGTCGGCCCCTGTATGTTACCTGAGTCGTGATTGGCTGAGAAAGGGTTGATCTGGAAGGTACTGGAAGCTTCTGGGGGGAGAGGTAATGTAAGACCCTGCGCTTCCTGTTTAGGTCATTTCATAGAAGAGTTCCCAGAGAGATCTCAGGAGAGATCACAGAGGAGATGAGAGAGAGTGCAGAGCAAAGCAGAGGGGACAGTGATTTATTTATCTCTACTCCGCTGGTGCAGCATAGACACCTGATAACTGCAGGATTATTGCCAGCCTTGTGTGTGTGGAGACCAGCAGGAGTGAAGCGTGTCTGAACATGAAGTAAACCCAAAACTTGGACGGTATTGGTGAACCTTGACGCCACCGGAAGCTCGAGGTTTGACAGGGGGTTGCATGGAGGAATGCCCCCGTCACGCCCCTAGCTCCTGATTGGCTGAAATCTTTATGGATTATTGCCTGGACAGGAGGGTTAGGGTCATTTTTCATGTTAGGCTTACATTATATGTAAGCCTAACAGGAAAAGTAAGCCTAACCGTAACCTTCCAGCCCAGGCAAAAATCCATACCGACACTGCTGCTACGACCTGGGACTCTACTGCTGCCGCCGCTGCTGCCGGGTCTCCTGGTCTGCTGTTGCCGCCAGGTTTTCTGCTGCTGACGGGTTTCCTCCTGCTGCCACCAGGTCTTCTACTGCCGCTGTTGCCTTTCCCCTGGCACTGCCTCTTCTCCTGCCACTGCCTATTCTCTAGTTGCCACTACTGCCGTTGCGTCTCCTCCTGCCACTGCATCTTCTCCTGCCGCCGGCTCTTGTCCACTTGCCACAGCCGCCATTGCCTCTGCTTCTGGCCCCACTGCTGCTGCCACGTTTCCTCGTGTTGCTGACCGCACCTCTGCTCCTGTGGCCACCGCCAACGCTCCCACTCTTGTCGCTGTCCTCCCCGATGGACAACGGCACTTGGGGGATTAAACAGCCGGCGGGGACAGTCGCAGGGGCTCCGGTAACAGGAGGTCACACTCAGTGCAGCGCTTCTGCCGGGAGGCCTCTGCCGCCGGGGTCAGTATCTGCAGTAACAGTAACAGCGAGAAGGCCATGCCGGGGGGGGGAGCCTCCTAGCACTGCTGCCGGGAGCATGATGCCGCAGATGCCGCTGGCAAGAGCAGGAACACAGACAGTGAGGAGCCGCCACCGGCGGGGACACAGCCGGTGATGCAGCACTGGCCACCGTGAGGCTAGTGCTGCAGGCGGAATGCTGCTGCAGCACACAACACCATCAAAAAAAATGACAGGGAGAACATGCCATTGGGGGAAAGCCAGCGCCGCTATACTCTCCTCAGCAGAACGCTGTGTATTGCTGAGCTCCAGGACCTGCTGTGAGGGTAAGAAATATGAGCCCATCAGCAAAAGCAAAATGTCGGACAGCTAGGGGGCGTCACCTTCTCTGTCCAGGACCTAGTATCTTGGCGCCACCCACACTTCAGGTGGCGTCAAGATACACTAATACCAATCTGACATCCCCAACTCCTGCAAGCTACAATTACTGGACTTTTTCTTCCAGCGAAACGCCGGACAGCTAAGCGGAAAATGAACAGACCCCATTATAGTCAAGGGGGTCTGTTGGGTGCTGTTCGGTTCCATCATAAGACGGAAGGAGATTACTGATTCCTGCTCCCCGAACGGAGAAGGAAAATCGAGCCCCGCTGCAGACGTGAAAGACGCTTAGCTTGAGATTTACCATGCTAGGATAACTATCTGAGCCACGGTTTGTGTATATTTTCAGTCGTCTACAACGGGTTTTGTTGTGTTAAGATGCGAGAAGAGTAACTATTAATGGCTTCAGATAAAATAACTTGTTGCGGAGAGTTATCAGAGTCAAGCTAAACTTGGCAGATCTGCAGAGAACGGTGTTAGAGGGCTGCTCTGAGGGATAGAACTATTTCCAGCTGTGTTTCCTCTGTTGAAGCCTTTGCAGAGCTGTCACCAGTCACCGTGCATGTGTTCCTCTTACCCGTGGTATCAGCTTCTGGCTTATTAGGAGATATTTCGGGAGAACGGATATAACATCTTGTTCCCTGCCAGTTTTCTTTGCATCTGAAAACACATCAAAAGTAAAAGTAAAGAAAAGTAAAAAGTTCTAGAGGTTATATGATTGGTATCTCCCAGCCACAACAATTTAAAGGTGTTGTACTGAGACCTGATAGCCATTGAGACCCCACTGATCTATAGAACAGGGGTCCCATGTCCCCTGTCCTTCTCACTTCAGGCTTACTGTGCCCCTCCTTCAGTCAGGAGGAGAATGAATAGAGAACTGGTTGTGGAAATGCACTGATATGAGTATGCTCCATTCATTTTTAATGGGACTGTGGTATTTCCATCAGTCCCATTGAAATCAATGGAGCACCAAGAAGCAACCCTGCAGTGAGGAGGATGGGGACATGGGGCATTACAACCCCAAGACAGCCAGCATAGAGGTTAGAGGCAGAGCCTAGGAAGCAAACTGTAGTATGAAGCGTAAACCAGCCTGAGAGAATTACAGCCACCACCAGCAAGCAAAAGAGAAATGCCTCTGTGATGCAGATGACTGTAACTATCAAGCTTGATAACAATTAAAACATGAGTTAGTTATTGCCTCCCTGGTCTCCTGGGGTCTGCACCACTTAAAGAACACATCACTCATCTGACAGTATAGAACAATATACCCCACTATCCCACTGTAACATTGATACATCCACCGTAGTAGGGAAACAGAGTCTACACCGTGACCACTACAACTTCCCTGATCTCCATCCCTCTCCCCAGCAATGATAACAGGAGTCATATATGAAGGGTTAAAGGACGAAAGCATGGCCAGCCTTATCTATGTGTGAATTTTGCAGTTGCACAGAGTATCGGACACCAGCTTGTAGGAGAGCCATCAGGCAGATGTAGGCTGGATGTGAAAATTTGGTAGTGTCTTGTGGAGCAACACAATTCCTCCTCCTGGCACTTTCTCCTCCTCTCTCATGTTCCAGGGAGCCGCTGTAAGCCCATTGGCATCGCTGCAACGCAATCTCTTAGTTCTGCTATTAGATTCATGTTATGAGATAGATTCTGGTGCTGTATTTATGTTATGAGCTTGGCTAGGGTACCGTATTTATGTATAGAAGTTGGTTCATGCTGATTGGTTGGTTCTATGTCATGAGCTTTGTTCCGGGGCTGTATTTATGTACTGAGCTTGGTTCTAGTGCTGTAGTATTTATTCACTCCGCTGTTCTGGTGTGTGTATGCTTTATACACATGCATTATACAAGCAGACTAACTATCAGAGCAATATATATCATTTTTTTTCTTATGATGGGGGTGGTAGGGGGCGCAAAAAAAATTCTGCAGAGGTCATCATCTACCCTATGGCCGGTACAAGCTAAAAATATTGAGTAAATATGTGAGACACTGTGTTGGACAGCTTGAACATCAGATTTACTACCCTGTGACTATTTCTTACCCCAGATACCGTTAACCTGACAGCTTTAAAACTGCACGTCAACATGCAGCACCCAAGACCGTTTTTCTTTAGTTCAGCTTGCAATATATATCGGTCGAAATTCACTTTAAGACTTTTCAATGAAGATGAAATAACGACAAGTTTACCATTAGGCTTCATACTTGTGCGGTTAAATTCCCCAAAGATACGCTTCTCAGCATTTCCATCCCATGAACTTGTTTAAAATGACTGGGCAAACACAATATCTGAGATGTGCTGACTCTTCATGCTGCAGATCCCAGATGCAATACTAAATGAATCTGCCAGTGGATGCGCCATGCGTTTATTTCTATTCCGGTGACAGGATGATGATGGATAAGTCATTAGACAAGTGCCAGGAGGCCAATAGGTAGGCTTATCTCAAAAGAAACAACTTAATGAACAATACTTGGAAAGGTCAAACAAAAGACTTGTAGGAAGTATTTCTATACAGGAACACACACCAGAAACAGCAAAGCAGATGAAAAAGTTGTCAAAGCTTGTGGAAAGTGGTGGCAACATCATAGAAGCCACTGGGCGGTTTCAGCTCCAGCACTTATTTGCACACACGCTTCTGCAATAATTGCACAAATCGCATATTAAAGCTCCATTTACATCCTCATCGTGGCTTCTGTGCATAACGGAAGCCATGGCGCTGTGTAGGGGTGTAACTATAGAGGATGCAGGGGATGCGGTTGTACCCGGGCCAAGGAGCCTTAGGGGGCCCATAAGGCCTCTCTTCTCCATATAGGGAACCCAGTACTATGAGTAAAGCATTATAGTTGGGGGCCCTGTTAAGAGTTGTGCATTGGGGCCCAGGAGCTTCAAGTTACGCCTCTGGCGCTGTGCTATAGCTATCATACAAAAAATTGTATTGTTGCCTGATGGATCCCATTGACTTCTAATGGGGTTCACTGGACTACCTTTGTGGTTTTCTTTGAAATGCAGCAGGGTTGAGGTTGGATGATGCATGATTCAGGATATGATGCAGTAGATGGAGTAACCAAAGTATACAGTATTTATTTACAAACACAAATAAAAGCAAAGGTTTGAATAACAGCGTGCAAACAACTGGATGACAATGAGCGAGCAGTAAACTTGGTACCTCTGATTATCTCGGCACAATAAACTATCAACTGTAACGAGCCAATACCCTCTACTTTGCTAATATCAATGCAGTTTCAGAGAAATACAGATTGCAAAATGTAACTCAGAATGTTTCATTTATGTAAGATCTGCACTCCTCCCGAGCTGCCACTTTACATTCCCCAAAAGCATCTCAGTCCACGAATGACAGAAATTTGCCAATGGTCTGATTTCCCCGGTGCAAGCTCTGTCCTCTGCTGGCGATTTTTAATCGTATTAGTATACGCACCTAGTATTTGGAAGGAGGAAAAAGAAGAAGAGAACAAAGTAGTAGAAGAAAAGGAAGAAGTAGAGGAAGAGGAAGGAAGATGAAGAGGAAGAGGAGAGAGAGAAGGAAGATGAAGAAATAGAAGAGGATAGGAGGAAGAAGAGGAAAAGGAGGAGAAGGAAAAAGAGGAGTTTGAAGGGAGAAGAAAAGAAGAAAAAGATCAAGAAATAAAAGAAAAGGAAGAAGAAGTAGAGGAAGGAAGATGGAGCAAGAAGAGGAAGCGAAAGAGAGAGAGAGGAAGAAGAAGAAGAGGAAGAAATATATGAAGATAGGAGGAAGAAGAGGAAAAGGAGGAGGAGGAAGAAGGAAGAAGAAAAGAAGATAAAGAGGAAGAAGTAGAAGAAGAGGAAGATGCAAAGAAAAAGGAGGAAGAAGAAGAGAGGAAGAACAAGAGGAAGATGAAGAAGAAGAGGAAGAAGGATGAAGAACAGGAAGAGAAGGAAGTAGAAGACGAGAAATAGAAAAAGGTTTTAATGGGTTCAGCAGAGATGAACCACCCAAGGTTTGAGTTTGTTTCGAACTGAACTTTTATCAAAGTTTGACCTGAACAGAGTTTGACTGTTCCGGTTGGCTCAACACTATTACTCAACTCCCTACATTTGCACATGTTTCCTGCTTCCAACAAATTAAATACTGATTGTTCACTGGCTGCCTAACATATCCCACCCGTCAGTCACCATTGTCACAAGATAATCACTGTTATTCCCGTCGCCTGCCAGTGGTTTACTGTGCTGGCTGATCTGTGTATATATTCTGATACTGCATATGCGCTGGACAATCAGGGAGAGATAAGCTGCCATCTACAGAGACGAGCTGACATCTATTTCCTGATGCATAATGGCAAAGCAGAAAGCATAAGTGCCTCGGTAGAAAGCAGCCTGGATGTAGCAAGTGCCATGCAAATCTCAGACAGCGAAGAGAAAAGAGCAGAGAACAGAGGGAGGTGAACTCGGAGTTAAAAAGGAAGGAGTGAAATCTAAAACAGAAGATACCTGTAGAACAACTTCAGAGTAGGGAGCGAAGGAAATGTCCCTGACTTTCTGCCTAAAGCGAAGAACATACAGGAAGATGAGACAGAGAATAAGAAATGCTGTATGACTGACTAATCTAGTCCGCCAAAGCAGGCAAAGCCAGGAGGAGAATCTCTGGTGATTAAGACAAACATGGCAAAGTATCCGTCACCCAATGAGGGAGCCATCATGCCATGCAAAGTCCAACTATACCAGCAGCAATAGGTTATACTGATATTACATTATATTGATATTACCCCTGTCTTTGATGGTGCATAGGAATAATCTCAGCAAAAACCCCGGTGAGCCAATGGTAGACACAATGTCCGGTCACATAATGACAAGTGCAAGATGACCCTCCACTACCCACCGTGGTGTACCTGGTGGTATTAATATTATAATCTGTACCCGGCACTTTGTAACCCCACTGGAAACCAATCTATAGTACTAGAATATGAAAGGATAGAATGAAGAACTTTAAATGTTAGGGAACTTTTCGGATCTATCTATCTCATATCTATCTATCTATCTATCTATCTATCTATCTATCTATCTCATATCTATCTATCTATCTATCTATCTATCTATCTATCTATCTATCTATCTATCTGTAATATATCTATCTATGGCCGCCTGCACACGGGTGGAAATCCCGCGGCGGGATTTCCGCCACTCAAAGTTTGCATAGGAGTGCATTACAATACGCACTCCTATGCAGACGGCCGCGGTTTGGCCGCGCGAAATGTCGCGCGGCAAACAAACCGTGGCATGTCCTATTTTTGTACGGGGCTCGCACTCACTCGGCCGCCGGCTCCAGTCTGCGCATGCGCCGGCTGCGCGGCAGCCGGCGCATGAAAGAGCCGGGGCCGCCAGGCGCGGGTGAGTACGCGCTCGTCTCTGCAGGCACTCGGGTCGGGTCCCGCGGCGAGAATTCTCGCTGTCGGATCCGACCCGCTAGTCTGCAGGCGGCCTATCTCATATCTATCTATATATCACATATCTATATATCTGTATTATATCTATCTATCCAATATCTATCTATCTCATATCCATCTATCTATCTATCTCATATCTATCTATCTCATATCTATCTATATATCACATATCTATATATCTGTATTATATCTATCTATCCAACATCTATCTATCCAATATCTATCTATCTCATATCTATCTATCTCATATCAATCTATCTCTCTATCTCATATCTATCTCCTATCTATCTATCTCATATCTATCTATCTATCTCATATCTATCTATCTCATATCTATCTATCTATCTCATATCTATCTATCTATCCCATATCTATCTATCTATCTATCTATCTATCTATCTATCTCATATCCATCTATCGATCTATCTCATATCTATCTATCTCATATCCATCTATCTATCTATCTCCTATCTATCTATCTCATATCTATCTATCTATCTCATATCTACCTATCTATCTATCTCATATCCATCTATCTCCTATCTATCTATCTATCTCATATCCATCTATCTATCTATCTCATATCTATCTCCTATCTATCTATCTCATATCTATCTATCTATCTATCTCATATCTACCTATCTCATATCCATCTAACGATCTATCTCCTATCTATCTATCTCATATCTATCTATCTATCTATCTATCTATCTATCTCATATCTATCTATCTATCTCATATCCATCTAACGATCTATCTCCTATCTATCTATCTCATATCTATCTATCTATCTCATATCTATCTATCTATCTATCTATCTATCTATTCATCTATCTATCTATCTATCTATCTATCTATCTATCTATCTATCTATCTCCTATCTATCTATCTATCTATCTATCTCATATCTATCTATCTATCTATCTATCTCACATCTATCTACCTGTCTATCTATCTCATATCTATCTATCTATCTATCTCCTATCTATCTATCTATCTATCTATCTCATATTTATCTATCTATGTATCTATCTCCTATATATCTATGTATCTATCTCCTATCTATCTATCTTCTATCTATCCATCTATCTATCTCATATCTATCTATCTATCTATCTATCTATCTATCTATCTATCTATCCATCTATCTATCTCCTATCTATCTATCTATCTATCTATGTTAAGAAAATTGTAGATCAATGTATCAGTTAATTGTTCTTTTATTGGATTGTAAACTAGAAAGATATAGCCTGCTGCTAGTATAAGTAGTTAAAGGGTTAAACGAAAACTTTTCTATACCATTACGGGGTAGACAGACAAGATAAGAATCTCCAGACTGCCTCCCTTGCATTCCTTTTCACTGAATTCATAACAGTCTCATTGTATGTTATAGTAGCGCCTTAAGAGGTGTAACTTATGTTAATCATTTTTTGTTTTAGCCTATCATGTATTATTAATCTTGGAGGTGTATATACTTTTGCTGTGATGTCATTTATAGTATATAATCTTTGACCACCTTTAAAATAAATTGGAAATCACTTGATACCACATAGCTGGTTTGATTTGTATTTCTCCTGGGCTCAGACTTCTGCACGGGATCTGGGATCGTCTTCTCTTTGATAAACACATAAATTCTCCCTACATTTTTGGTCCTTCGAGCCGGAATCACTCACTGCAGAGGGAGAGGACAGCCTGGCTGTGAAAAGGTGGGTCTGAAGTACTCTCCGATCATTAAAAGACCTCCGTCTTGCTTAGATGTCATTAGAGGCCAGTCGGGCATCCTGTCTGAAACAGTGACGTTTTTCCGAACTAGCCGGAGAATTTGGAAGCCTCCCAGATAACGTGTAGTAAGTATAACAATGGTTAAACTTCTCTTCTCTCTTCTTCTTCTTCTGTATACTTTAGTGTTAGTAGAATTTACAATGAGTATTGTAAATGAGAGGCAAGTATAGACGAATGGGTTGTCAAGGGACAATAGCAGTAGTCTATGTGAAATGTGTAAGGTAAATGAGAAGTATAGACGAATGGGTTGCCAAAGGGGCAATAGCAGTAGTCTATGTGAGACCATAGCCATTGTGAGAAGGCTACAGGAAAGAATTAACTCCGTGCGACACGTAAAAAGTGGTTAGATGACGTCATGGGACACAGGGGTGTCCAGGAACTTTACTCCTTATCTTTCTATTAGTTTCTCTTTGATATTGTGTTATAGAGTAACTAAGAATATGAAGAGGGCGGCCGCCTACTAACATAATGTAATATTTGTATTGCTGTCTTATATTGCATGAAGCGAATGTGTGAGTGATTGAGATGAGTGGAATAAATAAATAAATTAAAAGTCCTAGTTGTAAAGAATTATGTGATAAAATACGGACAAAATCAGCTAAAAGATCAGCAGAAATACGGATTATCCGCTGCCGAAGTCTGGTTAAAAGAAGCCCCAAACTGTCACGCCCATATAAAAAGAGACGCCCGACAGTTTGATGAACAATTCAAAGGGTTAATGAGGAGTTCCAATTGAATGAAAAATAGAGAGAGCAGATAGAAGAATTCTATGGCCAGATTGGAGTTCTGTAGAAGGCAATTGGAATGGGAGGGGAGGAGATGGTGGACCCCTTCCACATGATAATCAGGATTTAACAGAGAGAACAAACAATTTAATTCAAAGATGTAGGAACAGGTGGGCTAGAAGGACAAATTGGGTGGAAATAAATAGATGTACTCAGAGAGATGATGAGGATGTAGATCAGTATTATCACAGACTGAAGGAAGTATTTGACATCTATAGTGGACTAGAGGCACCAGAGGGAAATCAGGAAGAGAGAGATGATCCGAATGCTGCATATAATCAGCAGTTAAAGAATGCGTTTGTAAGTGGAGTGAAGAAAGAAATAGGAGGTTATATAACGAAGCATATGGTTACCCTTAGAACAGGATCATTGCAGGATGTTTTGGAGTATGCAAAACATGCGGAGAAAAGTGTTACAAAGAAAAGGGTGAGAAAGTGAGGTTTTTTATATGGGGATAAGAATGTGATATGATGGTTCAAGAAAGTCAAGAGAGGTCATTGGACAGCGAGAGGATGTGAAAGTAGAGACAGAGGAAGAAGCAGAGGTGGGATGCAGCTCGGGGATTTAAATGTGTGTTTGAATAATGGAAGTCTAGTGATTTTGCCTGAGAGTGCCCTGAGAAACAATGTTCTCAGCGACCTTGGGGAAAAATGACTAGGAGGGGTGGATGTACAACACTTGGAGGATCTCATGGCAATTTCCACTGCCTGAGATAGATCTCCAGGTGAATGGGCGGATGATTACTTTGCTGGTGGGCTCAGGAGCCACTAGGACATTAATACATCCCAATATGTAGCCAATGTTAAATGTAGTAATAGTCATATCCTGGTCAGAGGGGTTAATGGCCGGACCCACAGGGAATCCCTCTCTGAACCAGTTATAACAGACCTAGAGACGAATAAGCCTGTGAATGTCAGATTATGTAGTCTTGAATATGTCCAGTAAATGTGTTGAGATGAGATACTATGATAAAATTAGGTATACCTTCACCAGAGTACCTCAGGGCTGCTGGGAACCTCCAACAATTTTCTCCCAGGCTATGTCAGCACACTTAGCGCAGTTCCAGCCTCTTAGAGGTAGTCAGCGACTACTGCATGTTGGTAGTCAGCAGCAGACAGTGGAGAGCATTGTGGGGGGGACACAGTCGCACTCTTGAGGTTTATTTATGAGCAAGGCCATAAAAGTAAACAGGTAGAAACTCCAATACGGTCAGCAAACGGTTAAATATTTGGGGTATAACCTGTCAGATGAAGGTAGGCAAGCAATTCTGGAGGTCCCAAAACTATGAGTAAATGATGTCCTCTTTGGGAATGACAATGTTACGTGTGCTGCTGGGATATGTTGTTCTATTGTGTTTCCAGCAGCACAGCACTCACAGGGTTAATGATTGAGCTGGCTGGGTGTGGTACTGTCTGCTAGCCAATCCCCTGGTCAGTCACTGCATGGCCCCTCAGATGAGTAGTCATGAATGCTTGTCTGGTGAGGGTTGCAGTGTGATCAGGTTCATGTCCGTTTGTACGTTTATATTCTGTCAGTTTTGTGTTAGCTTGCTGTGTGTCCTGCTAGCTATGTCTTGTCCTGTTGCAGCGTGCGGTGTGAACGGTGTCCGGTTCTGCTGGACTCCTGGTCAGTGTAGGGACTAGCAGTATAACCAGGAGCCGTGAAGTGGCCTGCTAGCTTTCAACATCTTGTACAACATGTCAACCAATACCTGGTATTTATATTCAGCTTCCAATCTGTTACTAGTGGTTGTATGTTGTATGCAGTGTATTCTGGGTCTGTCATGTGGCATGTGAATGCATCCTGTTCTGGTGTGTGGCTCCTAGGATCAGCTAGGGCCCAGATCCGAAGACCGCTGGGCTGCCCTTATTAGGGCAATGTCCCCGCTTAGGTAGGGCCACTGTCATCCTCCCTTGTAGCACAGGGTCAGTTGCCTGAAACCGGTGTGAGTCCCGTGTGACCCTGGTGATACCTGTGTGCGTCCCCTTTGGTCATGATCATGTGGGTTCCGTGCTTTGCCTGCCCACACGATCGTAACAGACAAACTTCTACAGCTCCTGGATCTCAAATTCTGCATCTCTGACAGCGCTTCTTACCAGAATCATCTATGATGACCCTCTGGCTGCAGCCGGCAGGATCCAGTGAGATGGGCCTCTGAGGAAGCCTTTGTCAGGTTAAAACAGACTCTGGTGGGCACATCAGTCTGGGGGGCTGCTGAACTACAGCAAGCCCTTTGTGCTAACTGTTGACTCAGGAGAAGGATATATCACCTCTGTGTTAACTCAGGAACACGGTGGGAAGCAGACTAGATCCAGTGGCCGAGCACTCCCACCCTGTGTACAAGTGGTAGTCAGACCTTCTGCCACTATAGTGCTGTCCCCCCACACACTGAGTACCGCACGCAGTTAGTTATACTCTATATCTTAGTCCTTCTAGACATCCCCCTGCAGGACACTACTGCTCACAGCCACACCTGACAACCTCGGGATGTACTACGCTCCATCCATTTACCTTACTGCCTATTTCTTCAGACGGTCCTCCATACAACTGTCTAGGAGAGATGGCACATGAGGTGTTACTCAGACCAGATCTGCAGGAGGTATCTCTTGTAGATGCTGAATACACTCTTTGTAGATGGGCTGTACATCTCCGTTAAAAAAAAAAAAAAAAGCTATCTTACCTAAATCGTTCTTCAGATGTGCAGCAGTTTTGAGCCATGGCCTGTGTCATGTCTCAACAGGGGGGATGGTAGCACTCATATGGACAGTGTTCACAGCCTAGGGGTTTACAAACTACTCTGAAAAAAAAATTTTTTGTCTTGTATTATTTGTGCTAAACAATGCAGAAGGGAGTATAAGACCAGGAGGGGGCGCCGTCCGACACATGGGGGATGCTGGGAGAGCTCTGAGTGTAACTTCTATAGAAGGAGTGACGAGCGCCATACTGGTAGATCTGCTCCCTGACCTACTGACTGCAATCCCTGCTAGCCATCATAAACCGCTCCTGCAGTCACACAGTTTCTGCCATCACACGGCTAAATGTCTGACCATTTGTCTATGTGTATAGCATCCCTCACTCTTCACTTCGCCATACCGTGCACATCTCCACCCCGCCATACCGTGCACATCTCCACCCCGCCATACCGTGCACATCTCCAGCCCGCCATACCGTGCACATATCCAGCCCCTTTACCTTCTGTATCCCCCCATTACCTGTAGTATGTAAGCTCGTTGGAGGAGGACCTGCACCCCTATTGTTCGCATCGCCTGATTACTATGTAACCGCGGTTCTGTAATGTTTGTACTTTTGTCTCTCTGTATTCCCCCTGTCTATGTAAGCGCTGCGGGATATGTTGGCACTATACACAAAGATTATTATAGATGTGTGTCAGATGAGGGACTTGTTGGCATTGCACACGAAGGAGTAAGGCGTGGCTAGATGCTTGCCTGGCTTGATAGTACTCCTAGTCAGGCCACGTCCCTGGTGGCCATCTTAGTGCTAGTCATGGCCTGCGGCCATTTTAGTACCTGCTGTAATACCTTCGGCCGCCGCCCAGACGCCATCTTGGCTCCTTACATCCCATAGCTGTACCTTCTACCTGGCATCCCAAGGCTTGCACTTGTAGTATACAACACCAGTGATTAGTGCCTTCTCTGAATTGCATAGGAATAGTCAGCAGCCTCCATCACTGTCCTCTGGGTGCTGATGATATGTTGTCTGTCTTATTAAGTGTGTGCTATAAGATGGGGTCAGCTCACAAATGGTTAAATCATCTGTTACATGGGAATGCTTCTTTCACCCTCACCCCCACCTTTCAGCTTTAGAGTTCAGTGAGAAAAAGGGAGGGGGGGAGTGTGACTGACTCTAGCCATGCTCTGCTTGCTTGATATGAATAGACCTGTAATGAAGATGATCAGGAATGAAGTTTAGTATAAACCTGTGTGAACAGGGAACGTCCATTCTTGCTGTTTGTGTACATGTCAGTTCTGTGATTGGTTTGCAGTGAGTTTGATTGTTAAATGGTGTTTTCAATGTGATAATGTCATGTAAGATATAATAATAATGAAGTTGTTGATAATGTGAGAGCTGAGTGTCCCTATTACGGGAAGGATAGCACAAGGATGCTGCAGTTAGCTGTAGGAGGCAGACACAGCTAAAGCTCTGTTTATCTTACTCCATCACCTCTCCTTGATAAGAGAAATTCCTGAGGGGGGTTGTTAAGGTTGGAGGACCAAGCGACTGCAGATGATCGGAGTAGTAGTAGTTGTGTGAATCTTAATGTTATGCAGTAAATATTGTGTATAGATAATGTTAATAATTATATGAGATAGAAAGACTTGACCCCACGATAGATAAAAGTTAATGACAAGTCCTCACGCTGTGATGAACGTAAAATGTGTGATTAAGCTTCTTCACTGTACCTACCCCCACAGATAAGTGATCCATGTTATACATTGAGTTTGCTGTTTCCACCTGTGGGCGGGGACCAAATACCTGCTGTTGCCTCTGATCCTGGGGTCATGCTTGCTTCGCGCTACCTGGTAATGGGACCAAGGCAGACTACGGGAGACTGCCTGAGGGATGCTGTGCGGAGAGGAGAACCGTAAGGGCATGCTGTCTCTGGGATATGGCCTGAGCTACAGAGAGCACGCACAGACGTGTGGTGGTTGTGTGGTGACCGGGCGTAGAACAGGTGCCAGGTACAGCCCCTAACGGGATTGTGCTTGGTACAACTGATAATGCCTATATACCTCATGACCTCCGAGGGCAACAGCAAGGGCCGTGTCCGGAGAACTAGGAACACCTCTGCCAAAGGTTCCTCTGACCCATCGGGGTCCCAAGGGGGGTACCGGACGAGTATGGGACGAGAAATCGGATGGCTGCAGGGGCTTTGAGTCTCTTCTCGTATGGTGGGCAACAGTGAATAAAAATGTAGACTGGATTAATTACACATACTATAACCAACAGAGATTTGTTAATTATACAAGAGATGCAATCAAGGGCCTAGAGGAACAACTAGGACATACCTTACTTATTGCATGGCAAAATAGAATGGCTCTTGTTATATGTTACTAGCAGAAAAAGGAGGAGTTTGTAAAATGATTGGAGGATATTGTTGTACTTTCATTCCTAATAACACGGCACCAGATGATACCTGAGCACTGGAAGGGTTAAATGCATAATAAAATGAACCAGCTGATAACTCTGGAATAGACGATCCCTTCAGGGACTGGTTGAAAGCTTGTTCGGACACTGGTCACAAGTCATATACTCCACATTAGTCTCTGTGTCAGTATTTGCCTCCATTCTAGTACTCTGCGGTTGCTGCTGTATCCGAGGACTGTTACAAAATATTATTATTATTAACACTTCTATCACCACAACTATGTTTCAAAATATACAAGATGGCTTACTGGGTCAGGTGACCGCCTCTGCCTGACAAGTGATGGGTAAAAGTTCTACGAAGAAAGCGCTATTTTACTTTGATGATTTTGAAGTGTGACATTTTGATTCCAGTGTGTCCTGATTGTACCGGAGGATTGCTCTAAATAACTGATTGACACTTCGATAAGTAAGATTTTATATCAGAATGGACAATGATTTATATATGAAGAAAGAAGCATCAATCTCATAATAAATCAAGGCCAAACTTCTCTTGGGGGCGGGCCTAATTTTGGATACAATTGGTGGAAGAACTTTATATATATATACATCAATGTAATGCTTTTATATGAAATAATTACATACTTAGCCTTGAAGTGTGAACCCAGGCATCCTGGTAATAAAGCTTCGGGTCTGAATAAGCCAGGGGGTCTGTGGTAGAGTCATTTTATATGTGTATTTACTATTATACTGTGCTGATGTATTGATCTAAAGTGGGGAATGTTAAGAAAATTGTAGATCAATGTATCAGTTAATTGTTCTTTTATTGGATTGTAAACTAGAAAGATATAGTCTGCTGCTAGTATAAGTAGTTAAAGGGTTAAACGAAAACTTTTCTATACCATTACGGGGTAGACAGACAAGATAAGAATCTCCAGACTGCCTCCCTTGCATTCCTTTTCACTGAATTCATAACGATCTCATTGTATGTTATAGTAGCGCCTTAAGAGGTGTAACTTATGTTAATCATTTTTTGTTTTAGCCTATCATGTATTATTAATCTTGGAGGTGTATATACTTTTGCTGTGATGTCATTTATAGTATATAATCTTTGACCACCTTTAGAATAAATTGGAAATCACTTGATACCACATAGCTGGTTTGATTTGAATTTCTCCTGGGCTCAGACTTCTGCACGGGATCTGGGATCGTCTTCTCTTTGATAAACACATAAATTCTCCTTACAATCTATCTCATATCTATCTATCTATGTATCTATTTCCTATCTATCTATCTATCTTTCTATCTATCTCATATCTATCTATCTCCTATCTATCCATCTATCTATCTCATATCTATCTATCTATCCATCTATCTATCTCCTATCTATCTATCTCATATCCATCTATCTATCTATGTATCTATTTCCTATCTATCTATCTATCTATCTATCTATCTATCTCCTATCTATCCATCTATCTATCTCATATCTATCTATCTATCCATCTATCTATCTCCTATCTATCTATCTCATATCTATCTATCTATCTATCTATCTATCTATCTCATATATATCTATCTATGTATCTATCTCCTATATATCTATGTATCTATCTCCTATCTATCTATCTCCTATCTATCCATCTATCTATCACATATCTATCTATCTATCTCATATCTATCTATCTCCTATCTATCTATCTATCTATCTATCTATCTATCTATCTATCTCCTATCTATCCATCTATCTATCTCATATCTATCTATCTATCCATCTATCTATCTCCTATCTATCTATCTCCTATCTATCTATCTATCTATCTATCTATCTATCTATCTCCTATCTTTCTATCTCATATCTATCTATCTATTTATCTATCTATCTATCTGTCTATCTATCTCATATCCATCTATCTATCTATCTATCTCATATCTATCTATTTATCTATCTATGTATCTATCTCCTATCTATCTATGTATCTATCTCCTATCCATCTATCTCATATCTATCTATCTATCTCATATCTACCTATCTATCTATCTCATATCCATCTATCTCCTATCTATTTATCTATCTATCTATCTATCTATCTCCTATCTATCTATCTCATATCTATCTATCTATCTCATATCCATCTATCGATCTATCTCATATCTATCTATCTCATATCCATCTAACGATCTATCTCCTATCTATCTATCTATCTCATATCTATCTATCTATCTACTATCTATCTATCTCATATCCATCTCTCTCTATATCTATCTATCTATCTCATATCCATCTCTCTCTCTATCTATCTCATATCCATCTATCTATCTATCTATCTATCTATCTCCTATCTATCTATATCCTATCTTTCTATCTCATATCTATCTATCTATTTATCTATCTATCTATCTATCTATCTATCTATCTATCTGTCTATCTATCTCATATCCATCTATCTATCTATCTATCTATCTATCTATCTATCTATCTATCTCATATCTATCTATCTCATATCTATCTATTTATCTATCTATGTATCTATCTCCTATCTATCTATGTATCTATCTCCTATCTATCTATCTCATATCTATCTATCTCATATCTATCTATCTATCTATCTATCTCCCATCTATCTATCTCATATCTATCTATCTCATATCCATCTATCGATCTATCTCATATCTATCTATCTCATATCCATCTAACGATCTATCTCCTATCTATCTATCTCATATCTATCTATCTATCTATCTCATATCTATCTATCTATCTATCTATCTATCTATCTATCTATCTATCTATCTATCTATCTATCTATCTCATATCCATCTATCTCCTATCTATCTATCTATCTCATATCTATCTATCTATGTATCTATCTCCTTTCTATCTGTCTATCTATCTCCTATCTAACTATCTATCTCATATCTATCTATCTATCTATCTATCTATCTATCTATCTATCTATCTCACATCTATCTATCTGTCTATCTATCTCATATCTATCTATCTATCTCATATCTATCTATCTCATATCTATCTATATATGTATCTATCTCCTACATATCTATGTATCTATCTCCTATCTATCTATCTCCTATCTAGCCATCTATCTATATCATATCTATCTATCTATCTATCTATCTATCTATCTATCTAACTATCTATCTATCTCATATCCATCTCTCTATCTATCTATCTATCTCATATCCATCTATCTATCTATGTATCTATTTCCTATCTATCTATCTATCTATCTATCTATCTATCTATCTATCTATCTATCTATCTATCTCCTATCTATCCATCTATCTATCTCATATCTATCTATCTATCTATCTATCCATCTATCTATCTCCTATCTATCTATCTCATATCCATCTATCTATCTATCTATCTATCTATCTATCTCACATCTATCTATCTGTCTATCTATCTCATATCTATCTATCTATCTATCTATCTATCTATGTATCTCATATATATCTATCTATGTATCTATCTCCTATATATCTATGTATCTATCTCCTATCTATCTATCTCCTATCTATCCATCTATCTATCACATATCTATCTATCTATCTCATATCTATCTATCTCCTATCTATCTATCTATCTATCTATCTATCTATCACATATCTATATATCTGTATTATATCTATCTATCTCATATCTATCTATCTCATATTCATCTATCTATCTCATATCTATCTATCTCATGTCTATCTATCTCATATCCATCTATCTATCTATCTATCTATCTCCTATCTTTCTATCTCATATCTATCTATCTATCTCATATCTATCTCCTATCTATATATCTATCTATCTATCTATCTATCTATCTCATATCTATCTATCTCATATCTATCTATCTCATATCCCTCTAACGATCTATCTCATATCTATCTATCTCATATCTATCTATCTCATATCTATCTATCTCATATCCATCTATCTCCTATCTATCTATCTATCTATCTATCTCATATCCATCTATCTATGTATCTATCTCCTATCTATCTATGTATCTATCTCCTATCTATCTATCTCCTATCTGTCTGTCTATCTATCTATCTCATATCTATCTATCTACCTCATAACTATCTGTCTATCTCATATCTATCTTTCTCATATCCATTTATCTCCTATCTATCTATCTATCTATCTATCTATCTCATATCTAACTATCTATGTATCTATCTCCTATCTATCTATGTATCTATCTCCTATCTATCTATCTATCTATCTATCTATCTATCTATCCCCTATCTATTTATCTATCTATCTATCTATCTATCTATCTATCTCATATCTGTCTATCTCATATCCCTCTAACGATCTATCTCATATCTATCTATCTCATATCTATCTATCTCATATCTATCTATCTCATATCCATCTATCTCCTATCCATCTATCTCCTATCTATCTATCTATCTATCTATCTATCTATCTATCTATCTATCTATCTATCTATCTATCTCCTATCTATCTATGTATCTATCTCCTATCTATCTATCTCCTATCTGTCTGTCTATCTATCTATCTCATATCTATCTATCTACCTCATAACTATCTGTCTATCTCATATCTATCTATCTCATATCCATTTATCTCCTATCTATCTATCTATCTATCTATCTATCTATCTATCTATCTATCTATCTATCTATCTCATATCTAACTATCTATGTATCTATCCCCTATCTATCTATGTATCTATCTCCTATCTATCTATCTATCTATCTATCCCCTATCTATCTATCTATCTATCTATCTATCTATCTATCTATCTATCTATCTATCTTCTAGCTATCTATCTATCTCCCATCTATCTATCTGTCTATCTATCTCATATCTATCTATCTATCTCCTATCTATCTATCTCATATCTGTCTATCTCATATCTATC